>NW_026606435.1:0-20000 GCF_029834395.1 Sorex fumeus | reverse complement strand
AAGGAAGGAAGGAAAGGAAGAGGAAGGAAGGATGGAGGGAAAAATGGAAGGAAGGAGGGAAGGAGGGAGGGAGGGAGGGAGGGAGGGAGGGTGTTGGCCCGAGTGTGCGGGTGCTGGGAGCAGAGTGCTTCCCTCGGATGGAGGCTTCACCCCTCCGCGTCCCGGGTGGGTTCGGGCCGTGTCCTCCTCGTCGTCGTCGTCCCTCCGTGACCCGCGTCCTCCCCCGCAGACATCTACCCCCCGCCCAGGCCGGCCCCCGCCCGCCCACAGCCCGGAGGAGGCTCCGCCGGAGGAGGAGGAGGTGAGTGAGACCCTCGGGACACGCGGAGGGATGCGGTGCCGCCGGGGGCCGAGCTCGGTGCCCTGGACACTCACGGGCTCCACCCTCGGCGTCCCGAGGGGCGTCCAGTCACTTCACTGCCCTTGGTCTCGGCGTGTGCAGTGCTCGTGGGTGTTGGGGTCCCCCAGGGTGGAGCCTCTTGGCCGGGGACTTGGAGTGGGAAGGGGAGGAAACGTGTAAAAACCTTGGTGGACAGACATTACTATTATTGTTGTTGTTGTTGTATTGAATCCCTGTGAGACACAGTTCCAAGGTTGTTCCTGATGGGGTCTCAGTCCCACAGTGTTCCAACTCCCGTCCCTTCAGCAGTGGATGTTTCCCATCACCGGTGTCCCCAGGTTCCCTCCCACCTCTGCCTGTCTCTGTGGCAGACACTCTCTGTGTCTCTGTGTCTCTCTGTGTCTCTGTGTCTCTCTGTGTCTCTGTGTCTCTCTGTCTCTCCTTGTCTCTATCTCTCTCTGTCTCTCTCTGTGTCTCTGTCTCTCTGTGTCTCTGTGTCTCTCTCTCTGTCTCTGTCCACCTCTCGGTGTCCATCACTCCGTCTTTCTCTCTTCTTCTCTGTCCGTCTTCCTCTGTCTCTGTCTGTCTCCATCTCTCTGTCTCTCTCTGTGTCTCTCTCTGTCTCTCTGTGTGTCTCTGTCTCTGTCTCTCCATCTCTCAGTCTCTGTCTTTCCCTCTCTGTCTCCATCTCTGTCCCTCTTTCTCTGTCTCTGTCTCTGTCTCTCTCTGTGTCTCCCTGTCTCTTTCCATCTCTGTCTGTATCTCTCTATCTCTGTCTCTGTCTATCTCTCAGTCTGTCTGTCTCTCCCTCTCACTCTCTCTCCCGCTCTGTCTTCCTCTGTCTCTGTCTCTGTCTGGCTCCATCTTTGTCTCTCTCTCTCTGTCTCTGTCTCTGTCTGGCTCCATCTTTGTCTCTCTCTGTGTGTCTGTCTCTGTCTCTGTCTCTCTGTCTCTCCATATCTCTCTCTGTCCATCTCTCAGTCTCTGTTTCTCCCTCTCTCTCTCTGTCCCTCTTTCTCTTTCCCTGTTTCTGTGTCTGTCTGTCTCCATCTCTCTGTGTCTTTCTGTCTCTCTCTGTCTCTCTCCATCTCTGTCTCTCTGTATCTCTCTGTTTCTGTCTGTCCATCTCTCAGTCTCTGTTTGTCTCTCCCTCTCTCTCCCTCTCTGTCCATCTTCCTATGTCTCTGTCTGTCTCCATCTCTCTGTCTCTCTCTGTGTCTGTCTCTCGCTGTGTCTCTCTCTGTCTCTGTCTCTCCATCTCTGTCTCTGTCTGTATGTCCATCTCTGGGTCTCTGTCTGTCTCTCCTCTCTCTATGTCTCTGTCCCTCTTTCTCTTTCTCTGTCTCGGTCTCTCTGACTCCATCTCTCTGCCTCTCTCTGTCTCTCAGTATCTCTCTGTCTCTGTCTGTCCATCTCTCCGTCTCTGTCCCTTCCTCTCTTCGTCTGTCCCTCTTCCTCTTTCTCTGTCTCTTTTTCCGTTTCTCTGTCTCTCTCTGTGTCTGTCTCCGTCTCTCTGTCTCTGTCTCTGTCTCTGCACACACACAAGGCATCCCTGGGACCTCACTCCTGCCTCAGTGCTCGGTGATCACTCCTGACAAGGAGGCTGGGGGTGACGGCCCGTGATGCCGGAAGTAGAACCCGGGTCCGCCCCGTGCCAAGCGTGCTCCCTAACCACTGTGCTATCTCTGGGGCCTCCCCACCACACACAGGTTATTACAATGACGCCCACGACGAGGGCCGCTACCCGCCCAGACCCCGGCCCCCGGCAGGTAGGTGCCATGGAGGGTTTCGCACCCGTTGCCGGTTCCCTGCTGGTGCTCAGGGGACCAGGCGCGAACCCGGATGGGCTCCATCTCTCTGTCTCTCTCTCTGTCTGTCTCTGTCTCTCTCTGTCTCTCTCTGTCTCTGTCTCTCTATCTCTGTCTCTGTTTGTCCATCTCTCAGTCTCTGTCTGTCTCTCCCTCTCTCTTTTCGTCTCTGTCCCTCTTTCTCTTTCTCTGTCTCTGTCTGTCTTCATCTCTCTGTTTCTCTCTGTCTCTCTGTCTCTGTCTCTCTCCATCTCTGTCTCTCTCTGTCTCTGTCTCTCCATCTCTGTCTCTGTCTGTCCATCTCTCGGTCTCTGTCTCTCCCTCTCTCTTTTCGTCTCTGTCCCTCTTTCTCTTTCTCTGTCTCTGTCTGTCTCCATCTCTCTGTTTCTCTCTGTCTCTGTGTCTCTCCATCTCTGTCTCTCTCTGTCTCTGTCTCTCCATCTCTGTCTCTGTCTGTCCATCTCTCGGTCTCTGTCTGTCTCTCCCTCTCTCTTTTCGTCTCTGTCCCTCTTTCTCTTTCTCTGTCTCTGTCTGTCTCCATCTCTCTGTTTCTCTCTGTCTCTCTGTCTCTCTCTGTCTCTGTCTCTCTCCGTCTCTGTCTCTCCATCTCTGTCTCTGTCTGTCCATCTCTTGGTCTCTGTCTGTCTCTCCCTCTCTCTTTTCGTCTCTGTCCCTCTTTCTCTTTCTCTGTCTCTGTCTGTCTCCATCTCTCTGTCTCTCTCTGTCTCTCTGTCTCTGTGTCTCTCCATCTCTGTCTCTCTCCGTCTCTGTCTCTCCATCTCTGTCTCTGTCTGTCCATTTCTCGGTCTCTGTCTGTCTCTCCCTCTCTCTTTTCGTCTCTGTCCCTCTTTCTCTTTCTCTGTCTCTGTCTGTCTCCATCTCTCTGTCTCTCTCTGTCTCTCTGTCTCTGTGTCTCTCCATCTCTGTCTCTCTCCGTCTCTGTCTCTCCATCTCTGTCTCTCTCTGTTCATCTCTCGGTCTCTGTCTGTCTCTCCCTCTCTCTCTCTTCATCTCTGTCCCTCTTTCTCTTTCTCTGTCTCTGTCTGTCTCCATCTCTCTGTCTCTCTCTGTCTTTGTCTCTCTCCATCTCTGTCTCTCTGTCTCTGTCTCTCCCTCTCTCTCTTTGTCTCTGTCCATCTCTCGGTCTCTGTCTCTCTCTTTCTCTCTCTTTGTCTCTCCATTTCACTAACCACTGGGCCGCCTCTCCGGGCCCCCGACAGAATCTTCTTTATGTATTTATGATTTTTTATTTTCCTCCAGGAACCGCACGTGGCCATGCTCAGGGCTTCCTCCTGGCTCTGTGCTGGGGGGGGTGGGTCCCTCCTGGTGGGGTTCGAGAGGCCCCGAGCGGGTTTGGGCTGAAACCCACCTTTGTTGGGGGAGAATTCTGTGTTCTTGCGTGTGGAGTGAATTCTGTGTTCTTGCATGGGGGAGAATTCTGTGTTTTTGCATGTGTGAAGAATACTATGTTCTTGCGTGTGGGGAAATTCTGTGTTCTTGTGTATAGGGACAATTCTGTGTTTTGGCACGTAGGGAAATTCTGTGTTTTGGCATGGGGGAGAATTCTGTGTTTTGGCATGGGGGGGGCAGAAATCTGTGTTCTTGCATGTGGGGAGAATTCTGTGTTCTTGCATGTGGGGAGAATTCTGTGTTCTTGTGTGGAGGGAGAATTCTGTGTTCTTGCCTGTGCAGTGAATTCTGTGTTTTGGTGTGTGGGGAGAATTCTGTGTTCTTGCATGGGGGAGAATTCTGTGTTCTTGTGTGGAGGGAGAATTCTGTGTTCTTGCCTGTGCAGTGAATTCTGTGTTTTGGCGTGTGCGGAGAATTCTGTGTTCTTGCATGGGGGAGAATTCTGTGTTCTTGCGTGTGGGGAGAATTCTGTATTTTTGTGTGGGGGGAGAAGTCTGTGTTTTGGCGTGTGGGGAGAATTCTGTGTTCTTGCATGGGGCGAGAAATTTGTGCGTTGGCGTGTGGGGAGAATTCTGTGTTTTTGTGTGGTGGGAGAATGCTATGTTTTTGCCTCTGCAGTGAATTCTGTGCTTTGGTGTGTGGGGAGAATTCTGTTCTTGCATGGGGAAGAATTCTGTTTTTGCGTGTGCAAAGAATATTCTGTTCTTGCGTGTGAGGAAATTCTGTGTTCTTGCGTGGGGGGAGAATTCTGTGTGCTTGCTTGTGGAGAGAATTCTGTGTTTTTGTGGGGGGGGAGGAATTCTGTGTTTTTTGCGTGTGGGGAGAATTCTGTGTTCTTGCATGTGGGAAGAATTCTGTGTTCTTGCATGGAGGAGAATTCTGTGTTTTTGTGTGTGGCGTGGAAATTCTGTGTTCTTGCATGTGGGGAGAATGCAGGACAGACTTCTCTCATGGGGACAGGGAGCAGGAGAAGGAGAACCACGTGAGCTTCTGAGCAGGTGTGTGTGTCTGTGTGTGTCCGAGTGTGTGTCTGTGTAACTGTGTCTGTGTGCCTATGTGTCTATGTCTGTGTATGGCTGTGTGTGTCTGTGTCTGTGTGTGTCTGTGTGTGTCTGTGTTGTGTATACGTGTGTGTCCGTGTGTGTTGTGTGTGCTTGTGTGTGTCTGTGTATTGGTCTGTGTGTTTGTGTGTCTCTCGTCTCTCTGTCCCTGTGACTGCGCCTTGGGTCTGTCTGTGTCTCTGGCCGCCCCCGAGTGTCCCCAACCGCACACATGCTTGTCTCCACAGCGGGCGGCTTTGGCGGTGGTGGTGGCGGTGGCGGGAGCCACAACCCGGGATACGACGGATACGGCAACACGCACGGTAAGGCCGCACGCACTCGGGCCGGGCGCGGGGACGGGGACGCGGGCGGGGTTCTTCTTTGTGTTTGTTCCCGTCACACACCCTGACCCCTGTGGGCTGTCAGCACCTAATCACACACACTCATACACAGCCACACACTGGCACACGCTAGCACATGAACATACTTGCACACACTCACACTCACATGCACTGTCGCAGACTCTAAAACCAAACACACGGACACACTCAGGCCCTCACACGCACACTGACACACTCGAACTCTCACCCACACTCACACCCGCAAACATACACACACATAGACACACACTTGCACAATCACACCCTCAGACTCACACTCACTCACACTGACACCCACAGACATACACTCACTCACACTCACGCACACTCACACCCACAGACATATCCTCACACACTCGCACAATCACACCCTCAGACTCAGACACACACAGACACTCACAGACACTCACTCACACACACGCACACCCGCAGACATACAGTCACACCCATACACACACTCACACAGTCACACCCTCAGACTCAGACACTCACACACACACTCACAGACACTCACTCACTCACACACACTCACGCACACCTGCAGACGTACACTCACACACATACACGCCGTCACAATCACACCCTTAGACTCAGACACTCACACACACACACTCACAGACATACACTCACTCACACACACTCACGCACACCCGCAGACATACCCTCACACACATACACGCATTCTCACAATCACACCCTCAGACTCACACAGTCACACACACTGACACTCACAGACAGAGACTCACTCACAGACACGCACTTGCACAATCACATCCTCAGACTCACAGGCTCACACATGAACTGACGCTCACAGACGGGCATTCACACACTCTCACACGCTCACACGCACACCGACACTCACAGACCTGCCCTCATACACAGCCATACTCACATACCCACAAAGACTCACATTCACACGCACACACACACTCTCTCTGTCTCTCACATACACACCCACACGCCCCTCCACCGCCTTGCAAGGACCAGCAGTTCCCTGTGTCTGTCCTGACATCGCTACCGTCATCCTGGGCATCCACCCTGGCCAGTCTCTGAGACCAGCTGCCCCAAACCCGGCCCCTGTGGCCATCGGACCCTTGACTCGCACAAGCACCTTCCTGGGCTGGGGCCCAGCGGCCAGGGGCCGGGAGAAGGGGGACCCACCCCAGGGTCCTCCCTGACAATCCGTCCCCTCCTGACGCCCCCCACGGCCCACCCTGGGGTCCTGGGGGAGGAGGACCCACCCCAGGGCCCTCCTTGTCCCTCTGTCCCCTTCCGTGAGGGACAACGGGCGAGGCCCCCTCCCAGGCTTTGGGCAAGTCCCCTGTGTCCCTCCCCTGTCCACCCCGGTGACCGTGTGTGTCCTGCAGGAGGTGGGCGCCACAGACCCAATCCACACGGCAGCAGCTACGGTAACCGAGGGCGCCCGCCCTGCGTGTGTGCAGGACCCTCGTCCCCTCTGGCGTCCCTATAACTGCCCGTGTGGGGCCGAGGGGCCGCCCCTGGGGCCCCCCCGGCTGGCTCTAACCCCACCGCCGCTGCCGCCCGCCTTGTGTGTCCGCTGCCGTGATGTGAAGAGCCGGTCGTGCGGGTCGCTCTGCGTGTGGGCCCCTGCGTGCGGGCGTGGCCGGGCACGCGTTGGGCTGCTGTCCACGTGTGGAGAGCCTGAGCGTGCGTGTGCGGTGATGTCTGTGAGTGGATTGTGCTCACCTGGGTGCCCGTGGCTCTGACACGCATGAATGACATGCGTCACACCTGTGTGTCTGCACGTGTGTTCACATATGTGTGGGTGGTGGTGGTGTGTTGTGTGCTCGTGGGTGTCTGTGTGTGGACGTATGTTCACGCGGTGGCATGTGTGTTTTCCATGTGTGTGCTTTGCCCGCACCCCCGTGGTTGTTCAAACATGCCTGCTCACGTGTGTTCGTGTGTGTGGCATGTATACGGACCTATTGTGCTCATGTGGTGTGTTCGGGTCCCTAGGGCTGCGTGAGCAACTGGGTGTGTGCATGCTTTGTGCACGTGTGTGTACTTGATCTGCACCCATGTACCTTCCCGTGATGTTTTTCTTGCCAATGTGCCTACCAGTGCTTCCATACGTGGCATGCATTGTACATGCATGTCTGTCTACATGCATGTTCATACATGTGTTGTGTTGCATGTTCATGTGTGTCCCTGTGTGTACTTGTGTTCACGTGGTGCATCTGGGTCCCTCTCGCTACACACACAATTAGGTGTGTGTATGCTTTGTGCATGTGTGTTTGTACACGTGTGTGTACTCAATCTGCACCCATGTACCTTCCTGTGACGTTTTTCTTGATAATGTGCCTACCAGTGTTTCCATACGTGACATGTCTTCTACATGTGTGTCTGTCTGCATGCATGTTCACATGTGTGTTGCATGTTGCATGTTCATGCATGTCCCTGTGTGTACTTGGGTTCATATGGTGCATTTGGGTCCCTATAGCTGAATACGCAAGCAACTGTGTGCATGTGTGTTTGTACATGTGTGTGTGCTCAATCTGCACTCACGTACCTTCCTGTGACATTTTTCTTGCCAATGTGCCTATCATTGGCTCTATGCATGACACGCATTGCACATGCATGCCTACATGTCTATTCACATCTGTGTTGCGTGTTGCATGTTCATGCGTGTCCCTGTGTGTACTTGTGTTCACGTGGTACATTTGATTTGAGTCCCTCTAGCTGTGTATAATTGCGTGAGCAATTGAGTGTATGCATGCTTTGTGCACGTGTGTTCATACGTGTGTGTGCTTAATCTTCACCCGTCTACCTTCCTGTGACATTTTTCTTGCCAATGTGCCTACCAGTGCTTCCATGCATGACACGCATTGCACATGTATGTCTGCATGTGTGTTCACGTGTGTCCTGTATGTTGCATGTTCACGCTGGTCTCTGTGTGTACTTATGTTCCTGTGGTGCATTTGGGTCCCTCTAGTGGCATAAAATCAAGTGTGCACACTCTTCGTGCATGTGTGCGTTTGTACATGTGTGTACTTAACCTGCACACACGTACCTTCCTCTGACACTTTTCTTGGAAATGTGCCTTCCAGTGCTTTCATGTATGACATGCATCACACCTGTGTGTCTGCATGTGTGTTCACGTGTGTGTGGTGTGTTGCGTGTTCATGCATGTCTGTGTGTGTACTCATGTTCACGCTGTGCATGTGTGTCCCTCTAGCTGTGTACAACTGGGTGAGCGATCGGGTGTGTGCATGCTTTGTGTGCGTGTGTTCATACGTGTGTGTGCGTGCTTACTCTTCACCCGTGAACCTTCCGGCGACTTTCTCGTGCCTACCAGTGCTTTCATGCACAACACGCATCGCAGCTGTATGTCTTGCATGTGTATCTACATGTGTGTTGTGTGCTGCATGATCATGTGTGTCCCTGTGTGTACAGGGGTATGTGGGAGGGAATGCCTGCCTGCATGTGCATCTGTGTCCTTGTGCACACACACACATGGTCATTCCCTGCACCCATGTGTATGTGTGTGCTGGGGGGGGGGGGGCGTGCAGGCATGCATGCGTGTATGCTCACTGCCGGGCACTGCAGAGGGTTGGGGGTCTGCATGTGCACACGTGTCCGCCCCCGCATCATGACATCCCGGCTTCTCGGGGCCCTGGGGTGGGGGCAGAGCCTACTTTTGAATCTTTGTCTCTGCTCTTCCCTCGCAGGAAACGGCTATTCCACCTACGGCGACCAGCACGGTAATTCCTGGGGCAGAATGGGAGCTCGGCACGCCCGCCGGAGCGGGTGGGGGGTTGGTCTTGCACGCGGTCGACCGGGGTTCGATTCCCAGCATCCCACGAGGTCCCCCGAGCACTGCCAGGAGTCATTCCTGAGTGCAGAGCCAGGAGGAACCCCTGAGGATCGCCGGGTGTGACCCAAAAAACAAATAATAATAATAATAATGACACAGTGATCAAAAGAAATGACACAGTGATAACTGCAAACCAACAGGAAGGGGAAATTTTATCACTCATATATGATTCTTGAAAACTCCAGGACTGGAGCAATAGCTCAGCGGGGAGGGCATTGGCCTGGCATGTGACCGACCCGGGTTCGATTTCCAGCATCCCATAGGGTCCCCCAAGCACCGCCAGGAGTCATTCCTGAGTGCAGAGCCAGGAGGAACCCCTGAGCATGGCTGGGTGTGACCCAAAAAGCAAAAAAAAAAAAAAAAAGAATGTGTCACTGGGGGATCTCTCGAGGGACTCTCGGTCCAAGGGTTTTGCCCCTGGAGGAGGCACACTCATCGACTTGCACATTCACTCGTTCACTCACAATTCACTCACTCACATTCACTCATTCATTCATTCACTCATTCACACATTCACTCATTCACTCACACATTCACACATTTACTTATTCACCTACTCACACATTCATTCCCTCACTCACACAGTCACTCATTCACTCACTCACACATTCACACATTTACTCATTCACTCACTCACACATTCACTCATTCACTCACTCACACAGTCACTCATTCACTCACTCACACAGTCACTCATTCACTCACTCACACAGTCACTCATCCACTCACTCACACAGTCACTCATTCACTCACAATTCACTCATTCACTCAAACACACATTCACTCATTCACTCATTCACCACACACTCTTTCACGAACACTGTCATCCCCTGACACATTGACACCCCCACTCACTGAGGCACACACCCACTCACTCATGCCCCCATTCATTCGTTCATGCCTGCACACACTCACACTTCGTCCTGCACCCATTCGCTCAGGCACACAGCCGTCCCTTCACACGCTCGCTCTTTCCATCTCCTGGCTCCCACAACGCCCGGCCTCAGGGAACTGTGTTGTAGAGAGAGGTCTGACCCCAGACACACCCGCAGAGCAGCAGGGGGCTGTGGATGTACGTCCCCAGCATGTACGGCTCATCGGTGGCTGCTGCTGTGATCCAGCCCCTTATCTCTGTGTCTGTGCGTGTGTGTGCATGTGTGGGTGTGCATGTGTGTGTGTGCCTGCATGTGTGCCTGTGTGTGTACCTGTGTGTCCCTGTGTGTGTGCATGTCTGTGTGTGTGCCTGTGTGTTTGAGTGTGTGTGCCTGTGTGTGCATGTCTGTGTGTGCCTGCGTGTGCTTGTCTGTGTGTGTGCCTGTGTGTGCCTGTGTGTGCGTGTCTGTGTGTGCTTGCATGTGCGCCTGTGTGTGCATGTCTGTGTGTGCCTGTGTGTGCTGTGTGCCTTTGTGTGCCTGTGTGTGTCTGTGTGTGCATGTCTGTGTCCGTGTCTGTGTGGGCCTGTGTGTGCGCCTGTGTGTGTGCACCTGAGTGTGCCTGCGTTTGCATGTGTGTGCTTATGTGTGTGTGCGTGTGTGCCTGTGTGTGCGTGCCTTTGTGTGACTGTGTGTGTGCCTGTGTGTGCCTGTGTGTGCCTGTATGTGTGTGCGCATGTGTGTGCCTGTGTGTCAGTGTGTGTGTGCATGTGTGTGCCTGTGTGTGCGTGTGTGTGCGTGCCTGTGTGTGTCTGTGTGTGCCTGTATGTGCGTGCCTGTGTGTCAGTGTGTGTGTGCATGTGTGTGCCTGTGTGTGCGTGTGTGTACGTGCCTGTGTCTGTGAGTGCCTGTGTGTGTGCCTGTGTGTGCCTGTGTGTGCGTGCCTGTTTGTCAATGTGTGTGTGTGCATGTGTGTGCCTGTGTGTGCCTGCGTGTGTGTGCTTGTATGTGTACCTGTGTGCGTGTGCATGTCTGTGCATATGTGTGCCTGTGTGTGTGCATGTGTGTGTGTGTGTGTGTGTGTACTTCCGTCTTCCTCACTCTGCCTCCAGCTCCCTCTGCTGCCTGCTGGTCCTGACGCCCTGAATCTGCCCCCGTGTCCCCCCGGGAGGTCACTGTGTGCTTTTCCCGCCGTCCCGGGCTGCCCCAGATGCCCCCGGACGCCCCGTGCCCTCCCCACCCCTACACACACACACACACACACACACACCACACATACACCCTGTCTTCCTCTCCCCCCCCCCGCAGGCGGCAACACCGTGGCCAAAGTGGTGTCTCCGATCGTGTCCATGGTGGTGGTGACCCTGGTGGGGGCGGCCGTCGGCTACTACAACCGGAGGGGCAACTGCTGCAGGAGAAACAACGGCAAGTGTCGCCCCCCACAACCCCCCCGGGGGTCCCTTCCCCAGCCCCCAGCGCCCGCGAACACACAAACGCACAGACAAACACACAAACACACAAAGGCCCCTTTCACCCCAGCCCAGGGTGTTTCCCTCCCTCCGACGCACAAGAAAATCTTTTCTTCTCCTGCTGCTGAGTCGGCAGCGGCGGATGCTTTTGTGCGGGGACTCGGGAATGTTGAGTCGCGGGACGCGCGGAGGAGGGGCCACTGGGATCGGTTCGAGGGGGTCTCACTCCCCTCCCGACTCTGTGCTCAGGGATGACTCCTGGCTCGGTGCTCAGGGCTCACTCCTAGCTCTGTGCTCAGGGCTGACTTCCGACTCTGTGCTCAGGGCTGACTCCCACCTCTGTGCTCAGGGCCAACTCCCGGCTCTTTGCTCAGGGCTGGCACCCGGCTCGGTGCTCAGGGCTGACTCCTGGTCCTGTGCTCACAGATGACTCCTGGCTCTGTACTCACAGATGACTCTTGGCTCTGTGCTCAGTGCTGACTCCCAGCTCTGTGCTCAGGGCTGACTCCTGCCTCTGTGATCACAGATGACTCCTGGCTCTGTGCTCGCAGATGACTCCTAGCTCTGTGCTCAGGGCTGATTCCAGGGTCTGAGCTCAGGACTCACTGCTGGCTCTGTGCTCAGGGTTGACTCCTGGCTCGGTGCTCAAGGCTGACTCCCGGCTCCGTGCTCAGGACTGACTCCCAGCTCTATACTTAGGGCTGACTCCCGGCTCTGTGCTCAGAGCTGACTCCCAGCTCTGTGCTCAGGACTGACACCTGACTCTGTGCTCAGGCTGACTCCCGGCTCTGTGCTCAGGGCTGACTCCTGGCTCTGAGCTCAGGACTCACTCCTGGCTCTGTGCTCAGGGTTGATTCCTGGCTCGGTGCTCAGGGCTGACTCCCGGCTCCGTGCTCAGGACTGACATCTGACTCTGTGCTCAGGGCTGACTCCTAGCTCTGTGCTCAGGGCTCAGTCCCGGCTCTGTGCTCAGGGATCACTCCCATCTCAGTGTTCAGGGCTCACTCCTAGCTCTGTGCTCAGGGCTCACTCCTAGCTCTGTGCTCAGGGCTGACTCCCACCTCTGTGCTCAGGGCCGACTCCCGGCTCTTTGCTCAGGGCTGGCACCCGGCTCGGTGCTCAGGGCTGACCCCTGGCCCTGTGCTCACAGATGACTCCTGGCTCTGCACTCACAGATGACTCCTAGCTCTGTGCTCAGGGCTGACTCCTGCCTCTGTGATCACAGATAATTCCTGGCTCTGTGCTCGCAGATGACTCCTAGCTCTGTGCTCAGGGCTGACTCCAGGCTCTGAGCGCAGGACTCACTCCGAGCTCTGTGCTCAGGGTTGACTCCTGGCTCGGTGCTCAAGGCTGACTCCCGGCTCCGTGCTCAGGACTGACTCCCAGCTCTGTACTTAGGGCTGACTCCCGGCTCTGTGCTCAGAGCTGACTCCCAGCTCTGTGCTCAGGACTGACTCCCGGCTCGGTGCTCAAGGCTGACTCCTGGCTCCGTGCTCAGGGCTGACTCCCAGCTCTGTACTTAGGGCTGACTCCCGGCTCTGTGCTCAGAGCTGACTCCCAGCTCTGTGCTCAGGACTGACACCTGACTCTGTGCTCAGGCTGACTCCTGGCTCTGTGCTCAGGGCTGACTCCTGGCTCTGAGCTCAGGACTCACTCCTGGCTCTGTGCTCAGGGTTGACTCCTGGCTCGGTGCTCAGGGCTGACTCCCGGCTCCGTGCTCAGGACTGACTCACAGCTCTGTACTTAGGGCTGACTCCCGGCTTCGTGCTCAGGACTGACATCTGACTCTGTGCTCAGGGCTGACTCCTGGCTCTGTGCTCAGGGCTGACTCCTGGCTCTGTGCTCAGGGCTGACTCCTGGCTCTGTGCTCAGGGCTCAGTCCCGGCTCTGTGCTCAGGGATCACTCCCATCTCAGTGTTCAGGGATCACTCCTAGCTCTGTGCTCAGGGCTCACTCCTGACTCAGTGCTCAGGGCTCACTCCCAGCTCTATGCTCAGGCCTCACTTCTGGCAGTGCTCCGGGGACCCCTCCGGGTCCGTAGGAAGCAAACCCGAGTGCCAGGCAAATACTCGATCTGCTGCCCTCTCCCGGATTCCCCAGAGGATTCTTTCCTGCAGGAACTGTGACCCAGATGGAGACAGCAAATGCCAACGGAAAGACTCTAGCCCTGGACACAATCATCTGAGCTTTGCCCTGGGTTTTGGGAAGCAGAGAAAAGTCTGCACGCACTGACTTGGTGGGCTCGGATAGTGCCCGCCCCGCCCGACGCCCTTATGGCCCTGAGACCCCAGGGTGGGGGTGAGAGATGCACAGGGGTGGGGGGCTTGAAGCTATTGTGGCGATTCCCCTGGCTCTGATTCCGGCAATCCTGAAAAAGCTGCGGTGATTGGTCATGGCCCTCTGCTGGTGCGGGGGTCCGGTCCTCACTGGTCTCACCGTGGGGATGGGGGGAGTCGGGAGAGAAAACCAAGATTATTTTCTAAAAAAATTTTTAGAGGGGCTGGAGCGAGAGCCCAGCGGGGAGGGCGTTGGCCTGGCACGTGGCCGACCCGGGTTCGAGTCCCGGCATCCCCTGGGGTCCCCCGAGCACTGCCAGGAGGGATTCCTGACTGCATGATTTTTTGGTTTTTTTTTTTGTTTTTTTTTTTGGGGGTCCCACCCGGTGATGCTCAGGGCTGACTCCTGGCTCTGCACTCAGGAATCACTCCTGGCGGTGCTCAGGGGACCCTATGGGATGCTGGGAATCGAACCCGGGTCGGCCACGTGCCAGGCCAATGCCCTCCCCGCTGTGCTATCGCTCTGCTCCCCTGTATGGAATCTTTAAATGCATTATTTTTTTTTAAAAAATGAAAAATGAATAAATTTAAATTTTTAAATGGACTTTCATCAATTTTAAATGAATTTCTTGCGGGGTTGGGGGAGGTTGCCACCTTACTCTTGCAGAAGAAAGCTCAGGGTTGCTTCGGGGGAGGCAGAAATATCGAAATGCAAGCCGGCGCCTTCGGGAGGCGGGAATTTGCCTGGGCAGAGAACCGCAGACGTTTCAGAAAGAGCCTTTGTGGGCGGGTGGCTGAGTCCCGTGTGCTTTATGAATTCTGCACGGAAAAGAACTGCATCCTCAAGGGAGTCAGCTGTGCCCATCAGCGGCCAACTCAGCGAGAGGCATTTTGTTTTTGTTTGCTTAGGGCCCCCGATGCCCAGCCCAGCTCTGGCCAAACCTGTAAGAACATGTTTTTTTTTCTTTTTTCTGGTGGGGCAGAGGGGGAGGGGGTGTCTTGTTTTTCCTGGTGGCTGTTGATGTTCACGTCAGCTCTAGGCTCAAACCAGCTGGGAACTGTGTTGGCGGGGAGCGGGCCTGACCGCCCAGCTGGGAAATATTTTCTTTCTTTTTTTTCTCTTTTTTTTTTCTTTTCTTTTTCGGTCACACCCGGCGATGCTCAGGGGTCCCTCCCGGCTCATGCACTCAGGAATGACTCCTGGCGGTGCTCGGGGGACCCCAGGGGATGCTGGGAATCGAACCCGGGTCGGCCGCGTGCCAGGCCAACGCCCTCCCCGCTGGGCTCTCGCTCCAGCCCCTGGGAAATATTTTCAAGTCATGCTAAGGAAAACATTTTCAACGAGTCATCGGGCAGCGGCTGACATTAGACTGACTGCCAGAGGGTGTCGATAAAGTTTTATTGGTTCTGGGGGCCGGGAGTCGGGAGAGACAGAGACATGGGGAGTCTCCTTCACCTTATAATCTCTCTCTCTCTATCTCTGTCTCTTTCCCTTCCTTCCTCTCTCTCCCTCTCTCTCTCTCCATCTGTCTCTCTCCTGGCCGACCCGGGTTCGATTCCCAGCATCCCATAGGGTCCCCCGAGCACTGCCAAGTGTAATTCCTGAGTATAGAGCCGGGAGGGACCCCTGAGCATCGCCGGGCGTGACCCAGAACAAAAATTTTTTTTGGCTTTTTGGGACATACCCGGCCACGCTCAGGGCTTCCTCCTGGCTCTGCACTCAGGAATGACTCCTACCTGGCGGTGCTCGGGGGACCCTAGGGGATGCCGGGAATCGAACCCGGGTCGGCCATGTGCAAGGCAAACGCCTTCTCCGCTGGGCTATTGCTCCAGCCCCTGACCCAGAACAAGTTGTTAAAAATTGGTTGAGGCAAAACTGCAGGAAGAGTGGTGCTGCCTTATATGATAGCAACTGGGATTAGACCCCCACCAAGTAACTACAATGATTCCCCACCCAGGAGTCATCTGTGAGCACGGAATCGGGAGTCAGCCCTGAGCACAGAGTCAGGAGTGAGCCCTGAGCACAGAGCCGGGAGTCATCCCTGAGCACATAGCTGGGAGTCATCCCTGAGCACATAGCTGGGAGTCAGCCCTGAGCACAGACCCGGGAGTCAACTCTGAGCCCAGAATCAGGAGGCAGCACTGAGCACACAGTTGGGAATGAGGCCTGAGCACAGAGCCAGGAGTCAGCCACAAGCACAGACCCAGGAGTCAACTCTGAGCCCAGAACCAGGAGACGGCCTTGAGCACAGAGCCAGAAGTCAGCACTGAGCACAGAATCGGGAGTGAACGCTGAGCACAGAGCCGGGATCAGCCCTGAGCACAGACTCAGGAGTCAGCCCTGAGCACAGAGCCAGGAGTCAGCCCTGAGCACCAAACCAGGAGTCATCCTTAAGCACAGAGAAGGGAGTCTGCCCTGAGCACTTCTGCTTTTCCGAAACCCAGTGGGAGATGGAAAGGGAGTTGAGTGTCGGGTCCGAGAGCCTGACCGCCCCTTCCGCATCTCACCTTCTGCATCTTCCTCTGTCCCCTACAGTCCCCGAGACCGTCTGAGCTTGCAGAGCTCGGGGGCCGCACGCCTGGATCAAGCCACCCAGCCCCCCTTCGCCTGGTCTTCTCCTTTCCACCTGCCCCGGACCCTGGACCCCATCAAAGTGTTTTCCATTTGAAATCCTTTTCTCGCTGCGTGTCTCCCGGACCCCTGGGGAGGAACTGCATTGGCCCAGATGGGGCGTCAGATGCAGGACAGATGGACACAGGCAGGCAGAGCCTGGAAGAGTTTTTGTTTGGTCGTCCATCATCACCTCCGGCCCCCAGACCCTGGACACCGTGTCCAATGAGGAAAGAGGCAGAATGGCACCCCCGCGGGGGTTGGATGGGGCATTGTCTCTCTGTCTGTCTGTCTTTCGTGGGCGTTGGGGACCCATGGCCGTGCCGTAGGGGGCTGCAGTGAATCCTGGTGGGGGTCTCACTTAGGGGTCGGGTGAGCGCAGGAATTAGCAGGGCTGAGGCTGAGTGAAGCATCTTAATGGATTCAGTACACAGTTGCATGAACATCTCGTGTAACTGCATCTAAATATTTTTCGGGGTGGAGGGGAACGGGGGAGTTTGTGTTTCGGGCTCCAGCCGACGGTGCTCAGAGCTTACTCCGGGCTCTGTGCACAGGGAGCACTCCTGGAAAGGGGAGGAGCCAGGGGATGGGGGGTGGGGAGAAATAGCGATCTCATGCGGTGAGGCCAGAAAACATAACCAGAGCCTTAAGGGCTGTTCTGATGGCAGAGCGGAGTTTGGTTCTTGCTGATTTGGGTGTGTGGGTTTCGGGAAAAAAATCGTTATTTGGGAGCTGGGGCCATAGCCCGGCGGGGAGGGCGTTGGCCTCGGCACGCGGCCGACCCGGGTTCGATTCCCAGCATCCCCGAGGGTCCCCCGAGCACCGCCAGGAGTCATTCCTGAGTGCAGAGCCGGGAGGGATCAATGAGGATCGCCCGGGCGGGACCCAAAAAGCAAAACATCAATAAATAAAAATTTTTTAAAATAAATAATAAAAATTTCGGGGCTGGAGCGATAGCCCAGGGGGGAGGGCGTTGGCCTGACATGCGGCCGACCCGGGTTCGATTCCCAGCATCCTAGGTGGTTCCCTGAGCGTCAGCAGGAGTGATTCTGGAGTGCAGAGCCAGGAGGGACCCCTGGGCATCGCCGGGTGGGACCCCAAAAAGCCAAAAATAATAATAATAATAATAATAATTAAATAAAATTAGTATTTTTTTTTTGTTTTGAGGGTGGATATTTAGTTTGTTTTGGGTTTTTTTTTGTTTGTTTTTTTCTGCCCCTAAACATCTTTGTCCCGGAATAAACAAGCTTGGGGGCGTAGGGAGCTCTCAAGTGAGCTTGCTGAGGTTTAAGACCATCTCGGAGAACTCAGTGCTTTTCCCCTGAGGACACTTTCAGTTCCCGTCTTTTTTTATAAAAAAAAAACTTTTTTTCCCACTGCCTGAGAGAAGTAGCTACTTTCAGATGTTGAGAATTGGGGGTTGGTTTCAGTTTGGTGTTTTTCTTGGTTTTTTTTTTTCTGTTTTTTTTTTTCCTGCAAGTGACTTTAAAAAGAAAATCGAATCGAAGTGAGATACACGGAGACTTGTGCTTGATTGGGTTTCCATCGTACACGGTTCCAACCCCCCGTCCCTTCTTCACCAGGGCACGTTTCCCACCGCCAGGGTCCCCAGGGTCCCTGCTGACCCCAGCCCTGCCCCCTCCACACAGAGCCCCGGTCTGAGTCTGCAGCAGGCAGGCAATTCTCCTCTTTCTCTGTCTCTCTCTGTCTCTGTTTCTCTGTCTCTCTCTGTCTCTCTCAGTGTCTGTTTCTCTTTGTCTCTTTCTCTATTGTCTCTGCCTCTATCTCTCTGTGTCTCTGTCTCTTGCTCTATCTCTCTCTGTGTCTCTGTTTCTGTCTCTCTCTGTCTCTATCTCTCTGTGTCTCTATCTGTCTCTGCCTCTTCCTCTCTCTGTCTCTGTCTCTGTCTCTATCTCTCTCTGTCTTTGTCTCTACCTCTGTCTCTATCTCTTTGTGTCCTACTCTGTCTCTCTGTCTCTTACTCTCTGTCTCTCTGTCTCTTGCTCTGACTCTCTGTGTCTCTCTCTGTTTCTGTCTCTTTGTCTCTCTCTGTGTCTCTCTCTGTTTCTGTCTCTTTGTCTCTCTCTGTGTCTCTCTCTGTCTCTGTCTCTCTGTCTCTTGCTCTCTCTGTCTCTCTGTCTTCTGTCTCGGTCTCTCTATCTTGGTCTCTGTCTATCTCTGTGTATCACTCTGTCTCTCTGTGTCTCTCTCTCTTTTTCTCTCTGTCTCTGTCTCAGTCTCTCTGTGTCTCTCTCTGTCACTGTCTCTCTGTCTCTCGGTCTCTCTGTCTCAGTCTCTCTGTCTCTCGTTCTCTCTGTCTCAGTCTCTCTGTCTCTTTCTCTGTGTATCTCTGTTTCTGTGTCTCTCTATTTCTGTCTCTGTCTCTCTGTGTCTCTCTCTGTCTCTGTCTGTCTCCGTTTTTGTCTCTTCCTCTCTCTGTCTCTGTCTCTCTGTCTCAGATTCTGTCTTTATCTCTGTGTATCTCTGTGTCTCTCTATTTCTGTCTGTCTCTGTCTCTCTGTCTCTTCCTCTCTTGTCTGTCTCGGTCTCTCTGTCTCTATCTCTGTGTATCTCTCTCTGTCTCTCTTTGTCTCTCTCTCTGTGTCTCTCTCTGTCTCTGTCTCTCTGTCTCTTGCTATCTCTGTCTCTCTGTCTCGGTCTCTGTCTATCTCTGTGTATCGCTCTGTCTCTCTGTGTCTCTCCATTTCTCTCTGTCTCTGTCTCAGTCTCTCTGTGTCTCTCTCTGTCACTTTCTCTCTGTCTCTCAGTCTCTCTGTCTCAGTCTCTCTGTCTCTTTCTCTGTGTATCTCTGTTTCTCTGTGTCTCTCTATTTCTCTCTGTCTCCGTCTCTCTGTGTCTCTCTCTGTCTCTGTCTGTCTCCGTTTCTCTGTCTCTTCCTCTCTCTGTCTCTGTCTCTCTGTCTCTCTGTCTCAGATTCTGTCTCTATCTCTGTATCTCTGTGTCTCTCTATTTCTCTCTGTCTGTCTCTGTCTCTCTGTCTCTTCCTCTCTTGTCTCTCTGTCTCGGTCTCTCTGTCTCTATCTCTGTGTATCTCTCTCTGTCTCTCTTTGTCTCTCTCTCTCTCTGTGTCTCTCTCTGTCTCTGTCTCTCTGTCTCTTGCTATCTCTGTCTCTCTGTCTCGGTCTCTCTATCTCGGTCTCTGTCTATCTCTGTGTATCGCTCTGTCTCTCTGTGTCTCTCCATTTCTCTCTGTCTCTGTCTCAGTCTCTCTGTGTCTCTCTCTGTCACTGTCTCTCTGTCTCTCGGTCTCTCTGTCTCAGTCTCTGTCTCTTTCTCTGTGTATCTCTGTTTCTGTGTCTCTCTATTTCTCTCTGTCTCTGTCTCTCAGTGTCTCTCTCTGTCTCTGTCTGTCTCTGTTTTTCTGTCTCTTCCTCTCTCTGTCTCGGTCTCTCTGTCTCAGATTCTGTCTCTATCTCTGTGTATCTCTCTCTGTCTCTCTTTGTCTCTCTCTGTGTCTCTCTCTGTCTCTGTCTCTCTGTCTCTTCTATCTCTGTCTCTTTGTCTCGGTCTCTCTATCTCGGTCTCTGTCTATCTCTGTGTATCGCTCTGTCTCTCTGTGTCTCTCCATTTCTCTCTGTCTCTGTCTCAGTCTCTCTGTGTCTCTCTCTGTCTCAGTCTCTCTGTCTCTGTCTCTCTTTCTCTCTGTCTCAGATTCTGTCTCTATCTCTGTGTATCTCTGTGTCTATTTCTCTCTGTCTGTCTCTGTCTCTCTGTCTCTTCCTCTCTCTGTCTCTCTGTCTCTATCTCTGTGTATCTCTCTCTGTCTCTCTGTGTGTCTCTCTCTCTATTTCTCTCTGTCTCTGTCTCTCTGTCTCTCTGTCTCTTCCTCTCTCTCTCTCCTTCTGTCTGCAAGTGACATTTCAGGCTTGGCTGGCACACCCAGATCCTCCCTGAAATCCGCCCTTCCTCTTGCTTTTCTTCCCCTGGCCCGGGAGAGG
>NW_026606434.1:0-58359 GCF_029834395.1 Sorex fumeus | reverse complement strand
GGCTCGAGCCAGGGATTGTTCTCAGACACACACCCACACACACGCTTCTCCTCCCCGACTTCAGGGCTCCTCCTTCCAGCCAGAAAATCACCCAGAGTCCACCTCAGAATGCCCTGCTTCCACAGAGACAATGTACGGATTAGTGACAAGGAAAAAAGTGACAATTTACTAGGACAACTCCATGTGTCCTAATAAAAGAAGTGAAATTACAGAAAAGGCATGAACAGAATCTCCACTTTCCATATGCCTCTGATTGGTGGATATCAGGGACATAAGACCCAAGTTTCATTTCAAGAGTGAAATTTGGGTCCTTCTGAAGTCTCCCATGAACTAATGGAAGTGACTCCAAGTAGTGAAATAGAGCAAAGACTGATGGGGTGAGGCTCTAAGAAAGAAATGAACTAGTTTCTGGAGTGATAGTCCAGCCTGGTGGGCAAGTGCCTGATACACACATACAGTTTTTATCCCTGGCACCCATATGGATTCCAGAGAACTGTCGGGAGAAATTCCTCAATAATAACCAAGCATAATCTCTGAGCATTACCGGGTTTAGCACGCAAACCAAGTCAAAACAAAAAAAAGTAATAAATGAAGTTGCAGGTCTGGGGCAGTAGTACAAAGATTAAGGTACCAGCCTCGTAAGCTGCTGACCAGGTAAATCCACAGCACAGCCAAGGGCCCCTGAGCACTGCTATGAGCGATCCTTCATCACAGAGCCAGAAGGAATGTGCACTGTGGCCCCAAAACAAAACCAAAGCAAACGCATTGAAGTGAAGGGTAGTACAAGAAGTTAATTTAGCAATGGAAGGACCCTTTTACAGGAGCTTGAGCGACAGTACAATGTGGAGGATGCTTCGCTGGCATGTGGTTGATCTGGTTCAATGCCCTGTATCTCAGTTTGACCCCAAAGCCCACCTAAAGTCATCCCTGAGTAAAGGGCCTTGGTAACCCCTGAGCATCATGAGGTGTTGCCCAATAACAAAAACAGAGAAAAGGAAAGGACGTAGAGAAACAGCGAAATGCACAGCTGTCAAATATCCTGGCTGTCAGAGTAATGGCAACACAGCCCCTGTCCAGTCCTCAAGATGCCTCACGGGTCTCTCCTGGCACACACTCCCACGCAGCTCTCACTGATGGCCCGCAGATGTTCATAGGTCTCCAGTATCACGTCCCTATAAAGATTTCTCTCATATATGGCCAAGCACATCCACTCCTGGGGTGAGGGTTATGGCCACCTGAGTAAAGGTCACCGCATCCTCACTGAGGAGACATACAGGAACAGGAGTTAGGGTCCATCCCCAGCCTATTCCCTTGGCAGTGAGTAGGAAACCACCAGGAACCTAGAAGCATTCAGCTCAGGGTGTCTCCTCTCAGGAAGAACGAGCCTCCACTCAAAATTCCTGACTGACAGGCCCCAGAAATCATTCTACGGAAGCTGGATCTGATAAAATGTGAGAATTCTATAGTACAAAGTTCCTGTTAGGTGTCAGCCTTACACACAGACACCCCAGGGCCAAAAACAGCACCACTAGTCCAGTGAGCACTGAAGAGTAACAACTGAAAACAAACTCAGAGAGACCAATAAAGTGATCCTAGATGTGGCCCCAAATACTAAGCATTCCCCCATACACACAACTCTTGTCCTAGGAATGAAAAGGGAAACTCAATGTTCAGCGAGGTACTCAGAACTCTGTGTAACATATGTGCCTGTAGGACTCAGAAATCCTGGTTCAGGTTTGTCACAAATCTGTCTCGGAAAGTAGTGACTCAGTCCCAAAGATCCTCTGCTCCATCTCCCTGTGACTGGAGCATCCCTGGAATTGTGCACAACATCGTGTGAATGTGACTGTGTGACACAGCAGGCAAGGCTCTCCAGAGCAGAAAAGACAAAAGAGGTGAAACACACGTCCTGGGACTGAGTCACTGTAGCTGCCAGAGCACTTATGGGGCCCGCACATCCCAGGGGTACTGATGACATCAGTTGTGAACCCAGAGGACTGAGCCAAAATGAAGTCCTGAGCGCCTCCAATGTGGCACAAAAAGAAATACGGAAGAAAACAAAGCAGCATAATGGAGGAACAAGAAGAATATCAGGCCAGGGGCAATGGTTAGGGCTGGTGGCCGCAGCCATTTCACACGTCCCCCAAGCAATACCAGGTGCAATGCTGGAATGCAGAGCTAGGAGTAACCCTTGAGAATCACTAGGTGTGGCTCATCCTCTTCAAAATCACCCAAAACAAAACAAAATCCAAGATCAGCAGTGGGCGCCTGGCACCCCATAGGGTCATTACCCACTGTACTACTGCTCCTGCCCCAAAATAGTTATTTTGAAACAATTTTCCAGGTTCAATCAAATGAAATATTAAGTTTTTGATTCAGGAAAAAAATAGAAATTTATTTAGGTTTTGAGCAGTGATTTCACCACCCAGTGAAGCTAAGGGCCTCAACACCAAGCAGTAGGCTCTAGATTTCTTCTCTGTAGTGTCCAGCCCTCCACTTTAAAGATCACACGCTTGGTCCACCGAGTATCCTGTCGGCATAATATCTGTTCCAAATTTTACCAGCTCACTCATACTCAATGACACCATTCCCATATCAAATTGCTGCGGTGTCAAATCCTGAATCTGCGGTTTGAGTTCTGAAATCAAATGCAATACACAGTGTAAGAATTCATTGAAAGAAATGTAGTTGAATGAGGCAGTGTGGGTGGAGGACATCTTCTTGGTTCTCACAATCCAAACAGGCCCACAGCAAACAGAAGATCTGATTAGATGATGGGTGTGAGCAGCATGGCAATCCACACAAGATGTTCAGGTTTTACTTTGTGACCAGACCTTGTGATGTTCAGGACACATATGGGATGCATGTTATTGTACAAGGTCGGCCAAGTGCACGGTAAGCACAGTCCTCACTATACTATTACTCAGGCCCAAACTAGCTTTGTTACGGGATCACTCATTCACTATTTACAGAAAAAGGCGAAAGATATTTTGCAAGCACCCGACCAATGTAGGCTGTGCAGCCAGGCTGCTAATGTACAGACTGGGGGCGGGGGGTGGAGGGGTGGGACACCAAGGGCTGTGAATCGTATGTACCAACACATCAGGATAAATGATAACAACGCCAAGAAACTAAAGTGCAGGATCATAATTGAGGGAGAGTCCAGACAAGTGAAGAGCAGTGTGAGCACAGCACAGAGGCCTGGATCCAGGAGTTCGAGGCTCCCGGGGTCAGCAGCGTTTTTCACTTGCACTCAGCGTACCCCCACAGTGCCCAGAACTCTGCCAGGAAGGGTCCTCAGACACTCACCTGCACACACGCCTCTCCTCCCATGTCTCAGAGCTCCTCCTTCCAGCCAGGAGATCACTGAAGGCTTCACCCCGGAATGCCTTGCACTGACAGAGATGAATCACATCTCTGGAGGAATCGAACTCGGGTCGGCCATGTTGGCTGCGTGCAAGGCAAATGCCCTACCGCTGTGCTATCGCTCCAGCCCACAAATACTCCATATATTATATGTATATTTTATATATATTTATATATATAAATACATTATAAAAAATGAAAAAAAGTTATTCTGGATCAATCACTTCCATAATTACAATGGCCGGAGTCAGAAAATGAACCTTAGGTAAAACAATTTTATTTTCAACAAGGGGGTGGGGGATTGATACAAATGTACAGTAAGGAGGTAAATAATCCTGGTATATGTGAAAGCTTCCTGTGATACTAATACCATAAGTTAAATGTACTTGCTGATTATCACCTGGACCATGGTTATGGCATTGTCCTGGCATTTGGTCTTCCCAGTAAGTTAACTGGTAAATAATGGTTCTTAGTGATAGAGCAAGGTGGATGGAAATAAATACGAATTAAATAGGTACAAAATTGCATTTTGCTGGATACTGTCAAGACTCACCGTGGTTTTATTCTTTGCTGTGACTCTGGCTTGGCTCAGAGGTCAGGTTTGCAGGGGATCATCAACCACGATGATGCAGTGAACCCTTTTGACATTGAATAGACAGCCAAACCTCCATTATTCAGGCCTTTCTGTGTTCTGTTCTGGGAGCCACATCCCGCTGTGCTGTCCATAATTTTGTCCAGGTCAGCCACATGCAAGAAAGCACTCCGTTCGCTGTAGCATATCTGCACTCCTTGTATTCAGGTTTCCATTCGCTGTACACAAACATTGAGGATAAAAGTTTTGAGACTTTTACTTTGGAAGCAGTAAAATCCTAATAATCTAATATTCACCAAAATGGGAAACACCACGTAGATCTGTGCAAAAGGCCAAGCCAGGCTGCAAAGTGACCAGTGTGGTTTGCTGCCTTAAGCCCCATGCACACCTCCATGATGGGGGTTGGTCTGTATGCTGTGTTTTATGTACTTAATTATGTATTTTCGTTTTGGGGGAAATCCGACAGTACTTAAGGGTTACTCCTGGTGGTTCCCGGCCACTATTGGGGATGTCAGGGACTGAACTCCGGTTGACCGAGTTCAAGGCATGTGGGCAACCCACTGTACTACCCCTCAGGCACTGTTGGTTTGAAATATTGTTTCTGAAACTGCCTCCTGGGGTTTTTCTTATAAGCACGAGTCCACTGCTCTTGTGTTGTTAAGAAGTAGAAGCCTTTCCTCCTGTTCCACTGTCTCTCCGGCCCTCTGGGTTGTTATGAGATAAGTTTCTATCTGCATCTCCATGGCTGGCTTCAGAGTAAGGGTGCAATACAGGATTAGGTGACTTCTAACTCCAGACCCCCACTTTGTGACTGAACACTGAAGCTACCTCTTCTTCACTCCTTCATGTGAGCCCATTCCACTACATTGCACTTTATTTTTTCTTTTTGGTCACATCCAGAGGTGCTCAAGGGTTACTCCTGGCTCTTCTGCATGCCCGGCCCTGCTTGGGAGACTATATAGAATGCAGATGATTGAACCTGGGCCAGCTGTGTGCAAGGCAAACACCCTATCCACTGTGCTATCACTCCAGCCAGCCAGCCAGCCAGCCTTACACATTGACCTGCATTTTCCTAGTTGTTCTCTGCACAGCTGGTGTCTGGCTCTTTAAGGCTGCTAGGAGAACCGGAAGTGACATCACAGCAGGGCATTTAGATGTTTGCCTGCAAGAAGCTTGATCAGCCTCCATTTCTTACTGCAGGTGAGGGGCGGAGTGGCTGTCCCGCGTGGAAGGGGTCTGTGAAGGCGGGTTTCGTGGCAGCACGCTAGCGGCCTCCCGGCGCCTCCAGGTCTCTGCACAGAGGGGCGGGGCCAAGCCACCTCGGAGGCCGCTTTTTCAGCCGTTTCCCGATATCCTGGCGGTTCCTGCGGCGTCACGGGGTTTGGTGGGGGACGCGGAGCTTTGATGAGTGCAGTGGGGGCTGTGCCGGGGCGCAGGGGTCGCGGGTGTGAGTGCGTGGTTCTGGGGATCCCCTGCAGCTCCGCCGTGGGGCAGTGGCGGGTGGGTGCGGGGGTGAGCGCGGGGGCTGCAGAGCCTGGGGGCTGGGCCGTCCTGACCCTCCCAGCACGGGACTGCGCTGGGCGCTGTCCTGGACGCTTTGGCCCGAACCTCAATGCTGCAAAACCTGCAGATTCTCTTAGAGGACGGGAGAGATAGCACAGCGGTTAGGGCGTTTGCTTTCCATCTGGCCCACCAAGTTTGATCTCCGAGCTCCACCAGGACGGGTGCCTGAGCGCAGAGTCAGAAGTTTCTCGTCCATATCGTCGGTGGTGCCTCCAAAACTACAAAAGGCCTGTTACTTTTAGAGGGGCAGAGGGGAAGCTCCCCAATGGCAAATGACACTGTAGCCCTCGGTCACTATTCATTAGTAGCCCTGATGTCCAGGGCCATCCTGTGTGTGTAGATCTAGGGGTGGTTGCGGTTTGCAAGTGAAAATTTAATTTTGGGCTATTTTTGGTTGTATTTTGGGCACATCTATGGAAGCTCAGGGTTACTTCAGGAGCAGCACTCTGCGTTTTTTTTTTTTTTTCATCTTTAGGGGTCACGTGAGATGCTGATTATCAATCTGCGTCAGCAAGGGAAGCGCCCCTCCCAGCTTACTATCTCTCTGACTCCACATTGTTGTTGTTTTTTCTAACATGTAGAATTTCTGTACCCTAAAATCAAGTTGAAAATTGCACCCCGACTCTTCATCTCTCCCTGATCAGGGCAAAACGCGGCTGTTACACTGAGTACTGAGAGTTGTGTTCAAATAATGTGTGGGCATGAGCTGCGTGCATTTGGTGGCAATGATTGATCTCCCCACCCTGGCCGGTGAAGGGTGACAGAGGATCGAAGAAGGAAACAGGGGCCAGGCTCTTGGTGATCTGCTGCATATTAACTTAACAATGTTTTAGGTTTCATCTCTGAATTTCCACATTTGCTCCTCCCAGAAAAGCTTATCATGTCCTTGCTTACATCCCTAATTTAGTTAAAGTTTATCTTTAACCTTTTCATTGTATTTTACCTCTCATTGTCTCAGTTCCCCAAGTCAGTCTTGATTACTTATGAGCCATAACTTTCTCTTAATTCTCAGCTTCATATTTGTACTGCTTTGTAGTTGAAGTGCTGTGTATTTGTACCCGTTTTTCTGTTTCCCCTATAGCTTTTTATGTTTTTACTATCCAACAGCCACGGCAGAGCCTGGCAAGCTCTCCGTGACATATTCGATATGCCAAACACAGTAACAACAAAGTCTCCAATGGGGATGTTACTGGGCCCGCTTGAGCAAATCGATGAACAACGGGAGGGCCTTTACTTTACTTTACTTACTTACTATACAACAGTGTCTATGGTTAAACCAGAAAGACATCATTGCTGTGCTCCTAATATTTGGGAGTTGATTGACTCTGAAGTTATCTAATCCTGGGTATAATTTCTTGGTCATCATTACTTGACTCATGCTTTAGTTGCTGTAGTTCCTAACACCCCAAAAGGGACGTTCTGCCGTGGGACTTGGATGGACCCGGGGCAAGTGGCAAAACTACCCGGGTTCCAAAACGGAACATTCTAGAAAGCAGAAATGTATGGTCTTGATGCAAATTGTTACAGCTTAAGAAACAGAAACCCCATGGGAAGGACAAGCTGAACTGGCCTGAGGACTGAGTCTAGGATTTACAGTAAAACCTTGCTTGCTCTCACAGCCCAGAGAATTAAGTGTTAAAATCCTTATTTGCTCTCAAAGCCCAGAGAACTAAGTGTTGGGATCTTTGTTTCTTGCTCTGTTTATCCAAACAACGCAAGTATTGATAATTTATACAACTAGATGAAAAGATAAAAGCAATGTAGATGTCCCTGGGAGACAGAGTGTCTCCTTGGGTGAATCTCCCAATGAGAATTTCCTCTGACAAATATTTATCTGCATAAATGATCAGTCACTCCTATGTCCTTATCTCACGCCCCCTCAGATGTTCTATAAGTATGGTAGCTGTTCTGCATTAAATGGGGCATTTTTCACTTAGGTTGTGGTTTTCTGTCTCCCTATCTCTCTGTCTCTGTTGGGAAGGTACCCCCATTTTACTTTGTGGACTCACTGTACCCTCACATTTTACTTTGTGGACTCACAGTGATCAGTTGCTCCTTATTCCATTCTCCTTTGCACCTATACCAGTCTCCCACTGCTCTTTATCCCTCTCTTCACCTATCTCCCACAGGCTTTATTCCCCATCCCACAGAGTTAGGGGTAGCAAATACACAGAGATGTGGTTGTACAATCAAAGGATGTAAAGCCCTTCCCTGAAGAGAAATTTCTAGGACAAAACTTTCACTCAGAAGGAGAGATCAGCTCAAGGGCAGGATTTTCTCTAAGGACATATTTTTTCTTTGCTTAGTTCATATTCATTGAAACAATCATCTTAAATTGACACTTAATCTTTCTGTTTAATTTGAATGGACACAGTAAAAGATCTATTAAGCTTATAGGGTGTCTCTATTGGGGATATTTCCTATAGCTCCCAGACTAAACTGCCCAGGATAGGACAGTCCTTCCTAACCCCAGCAGGATCCTTACCCAGTTACTTATGTTTGGGTCACGACAAATTTTTTATGGTGCTTACCTGTCACTTTTTAATGCCAGGGTAGCTCACAACTATCCTGGGTCCATCCAGTCTCTTGCTTTTTGGGTGCTAAGAACGAAGAGTAGCTGAGGCTTAAGTCTCATAAATATGACAATGCCCAGGAGTGTATAATATCTGGAGTCAAATAATTCTGAAGTTACAAAAGCATAACATTGTCTTCCTTTGTCTCTACAAAGCTGAGGGCTGGGGGCATGACCATCCCGATCCTGCCAGCACAATCTTCCCAACTGGGACTGCACTGGTCCTTGTCCAGGAGCAAAAAGGATATTTGTCTAAAGTAAACTGCAGAGGACATTAAGGAAATAGAAAGTCAAAATTTGACTCACAAATACAAAATCCAGAGATCTCTGAAGAATTTGACTTTACAATTCACAGTTTCTAGTTAGGGGAAATGGGTGATTAATGCATAGGAGAACCAGAGCACCTGGAAGTTAAAGATGAATACTAAGGAAATGGGAGTGATTTGGGAGCATTGGTATGGGTGTTACTCAGTAAGCCTAAACTCCTTGTAGCAGAAGAGAAATCATGGACCAATGATAAACCTAAATTGTTTAGAACTCTAATCCAACAAAGGTAAAGGGTTTTGTTTTTTAAACACCTTGCTATCTTAGTTTTGGTTTTACAGGAGTAAGGACATTTGCTCAGGGTTCACCTTGGCCCTGCTAGGAGCACATTTACTTAGGGCCAGAGACATAGTACAGTGAGTAAGGATTTAACCATCCAAGCAGTCGACCCAGGTCCCACCCCTGCATCCATATATTCTGTACCAGAGTGATTCCTGAGTGTAAAGCTAAGAGTAAGCCCTGGATATGCCGTTTGTGGCCCCCAAACAAAAATCACACAAAGACACACTTGTATATACACACATATATGCACATACAATTAAGAAAGATGCAAAATGGAGAAAGAACAATAGAGTTTCGGTAGCAGGGAAAGATCAAGAATAGGGAATTTTTAAGGACCAGAAATTTGACTCTTTAAATGTTTCACTCTAGAATTTGTCATTGCACATTATTTCCCCCCCCCCCCTTCGGTAGAATTTGCCTTTTTTTGTTCTTATATTTTTTGCCATAGCATACAGTACTCAGTGTTTACTCTTGTGCCTGAGCTCAGGGATCATTTACAAGAGTCAGGGTAACATTGTGTGTCTAGATATCTTTGGTTCAATGTTTGGTGAAAACTGCAGGATCAGGGGACTTCTCCTTACCCCCGGGACCCATAGTGTGTGACCGACCACTCCAGCATTTGCCTCTCCATGCCTTTTTTTGAGTCCATCCCCCTTGCAGTACGGATTCACCAAGGAGGCAAAATGGTTCTCAGTGCCTAGACTCTGGCTCTTTAAGGCACCTTATGGAAATAAAAGTGATGTCATAAGTGATGTCATAGTTCATTTTCCATCCCTGACACTGACACTGGGGCTGTTGTGTACTTGCCAAAGGACAAGTAAATTTGCGCTCTATCCTTAAAGTGGGATTCTGAAGGCGGGTTTTGTGGCAGGATTCGAGCAGCCTCCTGTGAGCACCCCACGCCTTCCCATTTCCACACTCTGAGCTGAGGGGCCGAGCCAGCTTGGGGGGCACTTTTGCCCTAGTTTTTCACTTGTTCTCTGAAATCCAGGTGTATTCTGAGGTGCGGTGGAGGCTTTAGGGGGATGCAGAGCTTTGGGGGTGCAGTGGAGGCTGTCTCAGGGTTCAGGGGTGGCAGCTGTGAGTGTGTGATCCCGGGGGGCCTCTTTGGCCATGATCGTCTCCAGCTCCAGGATGGGGCAATAGTGGCTGAATGCGAGAATCAGCCGGGTCTTGGCCGTACCAACCCTCCCAGCAGTCCCATGTTTGAACCATCGGCCCTAACCTAGCTTCTTTAGAATCTCCAGATTTGAGGGGCAGAGCTTCAGCCCCTCCACTTCATGGCAGGAGATATTTTGCTGGTCATCTTCATTGTCTGCTGTTTTAGCCAGGGTCATGTGGGGTATGTGGGGGGGAAGGGGACCTGCAGGTGGCTGAGGTTTGCCAATGAAAATGTATTTGGGGGGCTATTTTTGATTCTTTGGATTTTTGGGGGGAGTGGGAACACACCCGGGGATGCTTCTGATTTACTCTAGCCTCTAAGCTAAGGAATTATCCCTGGCACTGCTGGGGGCCATATGGGATGCAGAGGATTGATCGGTTCATCTGGTCCAACGCCCAAGTCACATTACTGCCTGTCCAACAATACTGGTGTATCTTTTTCCGGATCATGAATTTCAGGTCCTTCACATCAAGCTGTAAGGCAGACCTGACTCTTCATCTTTCCTTGAGCAGACAACCACTGGAATCGGGGTAAATACTGAGGGTAAAGTTTGTTTGTTTGTTTTTTTTTTTTTTTTGCTTTTTGGGTTATACCTGGCGATGCACAGGGGTTACTCCTGGTTTTCTACTCAGGAATTACTCCTGGCGGTGCTCAGGGGACCATATGGGATGCTAGGAGTCGAACCTGGGTCGGCTTCATGCAAGGGAAACACCCTACCCGCTGTGCTATCACTCCAGCTCCAAAGGGCTTTTTAATGTTTATTTTTTAAAGAATATTTTTGTGTGTGCGGGGAGGGGGAAGAGCTGTGTTCATGACTCACTCCTAGTATTTTTGGAAGAAATTTATATAGGAAGGGGCGGAGCAAAAGTACAGCAAGTAGGGTGATTGCCTTACACACAGCCAACCCACGTTCTGTGTCTTGAATCCCACTGGTCCCCACACCTGCTGGGAGTGAAACCTGAGTGCAGAGCTAGGAATACTCCCTGAGCAATGCTGGTTCTGACTCAAAGAAGAAACATGCACACGCACCCGCACGGACACATACACATGCACACAGAAAATGTGTGATCGTAGAAAAAGAGATTAATAATTCATGGAAAACCATGCCAGAAAATCAAAGTTTTAAGGACCTGCTGTTTGTCTATTTAAATGTTCTTCCCTCTTTTTTTGCACATGAATTCGGTTGATTTCTTGTGCTTGGAATTTGCCCTTTTGTTGCAATATTTTTGGTCATAATCTACAGTGCTCAGGTCTTAACTCCTGACAGTTCATACTATGGTCCCTAGTAAATGCCCTGGTTATTTGAATTCTTTTTCTATTGAACCGTTTGCGCAGTTTTCTAATATATTCTTGGACGGCAGGAGCAAGTGTTGACTGAGGCTCACGCAGATGTTCCGTTTCAGGGATAGAGTAAATCAGGACCCATAAGGTCTCAGATCCAGCGCGAGAGAGCAGGGCTGTGCCTCTGACCCAACTGTACCCAGAAGTGATCTTGGTCCCGGAACAGAGTGCCCAGGCGCATGTTCTTGTCCCTGCTGCAAGAGAGTGGCTGAAGCTTTGTCCACTCTATGTCCCTGTGACTTTCCCCATGGCAGAGCCACATCCAGGCTATAGTTCCCAGGGGGCAGCACTGCTGCCAGCTGCAGGGGCGCCAGTACTTGGGAGCACCGGGACTCAGAGTCAGACCGAGGCTGGGCCTGTAGGGATTGTCCTGTGCAATTCAGGGAGGAATTTGGGGACCAGAGAGGGCTGTCGTTTCCTCTCCTATTGCCTGGGCTCAGGCTCCTATCCTGAAGTGCAGCACAGATGCCAACAAAATTTGCATCCTCAGTGGAGACAGGAGCTTCTGCCATTGTCTCCCTGAGGTGGGATTATGAGGGTGTGGCTGCTCTGAGATCAGGGGTGGGAGGAGGTGCTGCTCTCTGGTGCTCACTGTTCTGACTTTTTCAGGTCTTTGCACAGAGCCTCCTGCTAATTCTCAGCACAACAGTGGCGGGAGAAGATGGTGATGCGGCTTCTGATAAACCGTCCAAAGGTAGGAGTAGAGGGACAGAATGGCATGAGGTAGTGCCAGGGGTGCCCGGGTTTCCTGGGCGATCTGTTTTGAGTTTCTTTTGGACGGATTCCAAGTTGAGACTTCTGATCAGACCGCGCCATATTTGGCTGTGGGACCGACCCAGCAGTGCATGAGGAATACTCAAAGCGCAGTGCTCAATGATCACTCCTGACATGTCTAGGCAACCAATGGGATGCTGGAGGTCCAAAGATTTTGTCTTGAATTTTCTGTTTTATTTGGGAGTGATAGCACAGCGGTAGGGTGTTTGCCTTGCACGCAGTCAACATGGCCGACCTGAGTTCGATTCCTCCGCCCCTGCCCCTCTCGGAGAGCTCTGCAAGCTACCGAGAGTATCTCGCCCGCACGGCAGAGCCTGGTAAGCTCCCTGTGACGTATTCAATATGCCAAACACAGTAACAACAGTCTCCAATGGAGACGTTACTGGGCCCGCTCGAGCAAATCGATGATCAACAATTTGGGGTGCAGAGCAAAGGATTCTCACAATAAATCCTTGTGCTGCACTCTGGCATTGCCCCTGGCAGTGCTTGTGAGACCATATGGGATGGTGGGGATCGCCAGTCCTACACGCTGTTCCCGGAGCAGCTGTCCTGTTACGCCAACCTGCTGCTTCATTTTCTTTTGCATTGTTTTTGTACTCAGCCATCCTCTTTACTCTGTTCTCTGGATTCACAACTGATGGGCATCAGAATGCCCTGGGGTGTGCTGGCCACATTTGCGTACTGTCAACTACAGTGACTTGGACCCCAGGACTTATTTTCCCCCTGTTTTGTCCTTCCTGTTCTGGAGAGCCTTGCCTTCTCAGTCATACAGACTTATATTCACATAAAGTTATGTGTGGATTTCTGGGCATGCGCTGATCCCAAGTAGAAAAAGCCAAGGATCTCTGAGGCCAGTAGAGATGTTGGGGTGAAGAAACTTCTCCTTCTTTGCGAGGGATTTGGGGCGGTCTTGAGCAGTGTGTTCTTACAGGCACACATGCCATGCACCACTCTGAGTAGTTGTCTATATGGACTGTAGTTCTTAGTCCTAGTGGTCATGAGCTGTGGGGGTGCAGCGGTGAGCGTGCAGTGGTTTTTGCTGCACCCAGGGATGGTCTTTTGGGTCGTACAGGTCTGTGGTCAGGTGATCCTCTCTACAGTGCTCACTGGACCAGTGGTGCTCGAATTGGACCTTGGGTTACCAAGAAAGGCAGATATATCCGAGAACTTTCTGTATAACATCCTCCCACTTTCACAGATCCAGCTGCCTTATGTGATTTCTGGGGCCCGTCAGCCATGCGTCTGCATGGAGGCTGGTTCATTCGAAGGGGAGAGGACTAGCGACAATATAGGACCCTGGGTCCTGGCCTCACAGTAGTGGGAATGAGACTAAGGTAGACTCTAACTGCCACCCTCCCTGTGTGCTGACTCAGGACGCAGTGACCTTCCACGACGTGGCTATGAACTTCACCCCGGAGGAATGGTCATGCCTGGCGGCCTCTCAGCAGAAGCTCTACAGGGACGTGATGCTGGAGACCTACCAGCATCTGCAGGCTGTAGGTGAGAGCAGTGTGGAGCCAACCCTGTCTGGACAGACCTGCTTGGGCTCCCTGGGTTTGGGCCACAGCTGTGTGTCCAACAGTAGCTGTGACTGACGGGCTGGTATGTTGAACTGCCATGAGGTGTTTGTTCCCTCCCTGTGTTTTTTTAGGGTTCACCTGTGGATACTCAGGGCTTACTCTCAGCTCTGTCCTTAGGAATCAGTCTTGTGGAGTAGCAGGACCCTGTGGGGTGATTCAGATCAACCCGTTTCGACTGTGTCCGTGGGAAGATCCCTATCTGCCCAGTTATCGCTCAGGTCCCTTTAAATAGTTCCATCCATTGGTGAATCAATTTGCTTTGTGTACTACACAAACTTCCGTGTGTTTAATTGGCTTTGCTGTTGCCTTTGTTTAGGGAGCACAGTCCACAGTTCTCCTGGCTCTGTGCTAAACGATGACTCCTAAGAGTGCTCAGAAACCGGGATATCATGGACTGAAACCTCTTGGCAATTTAAAACATTGGTGCATGACTCCCAATACTTTTGCACCAGGCACTCAAATCAGACGGGTTTTACTTTCTCTTTTTCCCTTAGGTATTAGGAAAAAAGAATCAGGATTACGGCCTGATTCTTTTCATTATTACATTCACATAATAGTAATAATAATTATTATTATAGTAATTATTATAGTAATTATAATAATATAATAATAATTATTATTATGTAATAATAATAACGTAACGGCCAGGATCCAGAGATTATCACACCCTTTACGACATCTTATCATCTCATTCCTACTTTGGACAAACTGGCAGGCTACCGAATGTAACCTGCCCACATGGCAGTCTGGCAAGCTCCCCGTGGAGTACCCAATATGCCAAATACCAATAATAATGAAGGTTCTCAATCTCTGAAAGAGCCTTGAATATGGTACTTGTTTTTTAAATCTCAGGGCTAGGACGAAGGAGACGTTACTGGGGCCTGCTTGAGGCAATCGACGAATAACAGGATGGTTGTGATTGTGATTGTGATTAGGGATTATTCCTGCCTGTGTATTCAGGATCCACACCTGGCCTTGCTCCAAGACCTTATGGGCTGCCTGTGGTCAAACCCACATGTGTGTGCAGCACTTCTGTCCTATGTGCTGTACTATCTCTCCCACCACTGGGGCTTTGATATCTCTTCTCTCAACTCATCTGACACTGCCGTATTTCAGTGCTTGGAGATACTTCTAATGGTTCTTGTGAGACTTCAGCAGGACTCAGGCTTTTCTCCTGGTCTCTGAACTTAGGGATCACTCCTAGCTGGCGTGAGGGACCCTAGGGGATGTCGGGTATTGCAACTGTATTGGCTGTGAGAAACTCCTGCTGTGCTCTCTTTCTGGATACATTTTTAGATTAACAAAATAAGGGTCTCTTGCCACCTTTGGCCATTTCCAGATTTATTAAGCACTTAGTTTTACTGAAATTCTTGATGAGTTCATTAGGGGCTCAGGAAACTCCATGTGGTGTTAGGCCTAGACAGACAGTATGGTTAGGAAAGTGATTTTCTTGCAAGCAATGCACCTGGGTTAAATCCCAGGCATCCCATGTCATCCCCAAGCACCAGCAGTGCTGATTTCAGAATACAGAGTCAGGAGTCGTCCTTGAGCATTGCCAGGTTAGACCCCAAACAAGACAAAAACCAACAACATACTGTGCTGATCAACACCCTGTCGGCCATACACAAGGCCTGGTCTATTGTATTTGTGGTATTTTCTTGGGTCTTACCTCTCGAATAACTAGAAATATGTGGCAATTTGGAAATGGACATTGTGTTCATGCCTTTATATCAGGAAACACGGGGATTTACCTGTCACCTTTTCCTTGTCACTTATCCATGCCTCTGTCTCTGTTGTGGCAGGGCACACTGGGATGAAGCCTGCGGTGATCTCCTGGCTGGAAGGAGGAGCCCTGAGGTCAGGGAGGAGAGACTTGTGTTTAGGTGAGTGTCTGAGGACCCTTCCTGGCTCAGGCCCTGTGCAGTGTATGGGTGCTCTGAGCATGTATGAAACGCTGCTGAGGCTGGGGCCTTGGGCTCCTGGATCCATGGGTCTGTGCCGCACTCACACTCCTCTTCATTCCCATCGTATGTCTGTCCAGAATGACTCTGTAAGTTGCTTCCATGGCTTTCAAATAAGTAAGACCATAACAGAGCTAGTTTGGATCTGAACGATAGTACAGCAGGGAGTGCCTTGCAGTGCCTGAAAGTGACCTGTTCAATAACCTGGTTCCCCGAACATCACCAGGTCTGCTCAAAAACTAAAACAAAACCTAGTGTTGAATTGCAAAGATCCTTACCGTTTTCCACTAACCTAATCTTTTCTTTAGTGTAGGATTTTATGGACTTCGAATACCACAGAGATGTACTCCAACTACATGGCATCATTTTGCTACATTTTTGACAATTGCTTTAACTGCATGTTGTGTTCAGTTTCAGAGCTGAAACCACGGATTCAAGATTTGGCATTACAGCACTTTGATTTGGGAATGGGGTCTGCAAGTATGAGTGAGTTGGTAAGATTTTTAATTCGGAATAAATTATTATGCCAGGGGGAGTGGACCAAATATGTGATTGTTAGGGTGGAGGGCTGTGAATGGCAGGGAGGAATTCCAAAGCCTGATGCTTGGGGTAGAGGACCCTTAGCTTTACTAGGTGCTGAAATCAACCATGTATAAAAATGCTGTGAGTTTTCATTTGCTTGACTGTTATAGTCGTTTAAAAAGCTAATTTGTGGGCCCTGGAGATAATGCAGTGAGAAATATACTTGCTTTGCACAGGGATGGATGATCCTTACCCAGCACTCCTTATAGACACCGTAGACACACAGAACTGATCCTAGATACTGCATGGTGTGCCCCTCCGCCCACCCAACCCCCAATAAATAGAAACTACAAAACATTAAGAACAAAAAACTTTGTTGATCCTGAAAGCAATCACTTGTGGTGAGAGCTTTGCAATAGCCACGTGGTCTGTCTCAGCTGTGTGAGGATGCAGCGTTATCTTCACCCTTTCATCACAGGTTCCACTCTGAGCTTTAATCAAACCCACTGTGGTTGTATTTCATTTTCTCTTGAAATGGATGCATCAGTTTTCTATAGAAGGAATTATTTCCAGTTGTATTCCTTCATTAAGTTAAGGTGGGGGGAAGTCACAGAATTTTATGAATCTGCTTCCATCAATTTTGTGCGTCGAACTTACATTTACACGAAGTTATTCTATAATAAGACAATCCTTACGTAGGTAATTACATTTGTGTGGTGCATATGTTAGAAACCTCACCTGGGGCTGGAGCAATAGCACAGCAGGCAGGGCATTTGCCTTGCACGCGGCCAACCCGGGTTTGATTCCCTGCATCCCATATGGTCCCCTGAGCACTGCCAGGAGTAACTCCTTAGTGCAGAGCCAGGAGTAACCCCTGTGCATCACCAGGTGTGACCCCCCCAAAAAGAAACCACATCTGAAGGCTCAGTTTTTTGACAGGAAGACTCGGTGAATAAGTTAATAATTGGAATCCTTCTCTGCTATTCCTACAGGGAAGCAGCCAACCCAAGTGGAATATCTCTGATTCTGCACTCTATGACAATATCTCTAGTGAGCAATCCTGCATTCAACCCCATGAGGACGCCAAGACGTGTGGGGTGTCTTCTGAGGGTGATCAGAATGGCGAGAGCTACCTCACTTTGAAGAAGCCCTCCCTTGGAAAAAGTTCCTTGGAGTGTGGTGTTCTCAGTTCACAGTCACAAAATTCCCCAGTCTGGCAGCCACTAGGGAAAGAAGCACTGTCTATAGTGAGTCCCTCACAGCGACAAACTCTCAATCACAGTCACTGTGAACAGAACCCATCTAAGTGTAAGGAATGTGGCGGAGCCTCCCCATGTTCTCAGTACTGTGGTATTCCCTTAGAAAGCTACAGTGGACAGCATCCCCGGAAAAGTGAGCACCGAGAACAAAGTGTGAGTCAAGGGTTACTCCATCATGACCATATGAATATAAATTCAGGAGTGAAACCTTATGCGTGTGAAGCATGTGGGAAGACCTTCAATAAATCATCACATCTTTTTAGACATAGGAGAACTCATACAGGAGAGAAATCTCATAAATGTCAGACATGTGGGAAGGCCTTTATTCAGCCCTCAGATCTTAATAGACATATGAAAACGCATAATGGAGAGAAGCCTTATATATGTCAGACATGTGGGAAGGCCTTTAATCGGCCCTCAGATCTTAATAGATATATGAATATTCATAGTGGAGAGAAACCTCATAAATGTCAGACCTGAGGGAAGGCCTTTATTCACACCTCGTCTCTTTATAGACATAAGAATACGCATAGTGGAAAGAAGACTTATATATGTTAGGAGTGTGGAAAGGCCTTTGCTGGAGCCTCAAAACTTACTGTACATCGGAGAATTCACACTGGAGAGAAACGGTATATATGTAAGGAATGTGGAAAGGCCTTTGCTGCAGCCTCAATATTTAGAGTACATAGGAGAATTCACACTGGACAGAAGGTTTATATATGTGTGCAGTGTGAAAAGGCCTTTGCTGCAGCCTTAAAACTTACTGTACATAGGAGAATGCACACTGGAGAGAAACCATATATATGTAAGGAATGTGGAAAGGCCTTTGCTGCAGCCTCAAGACTTACTGTACATAGGAGAATTCACACTGGAGAGAAACCGTATATATGTAAGGAATGTGGGAAGGCCTTTGCTAAAGCCTCAAGACTTAGTGAACATAGGAGAATTCACACTGGAGAGAAACCCTATATATGTAAGGAATGTGGAAAGGCCTTTGCTGCAGCCTCAAGACTTACTGTACATAGGAGAATTCACACTGGAGAGAAACCGTATATATGTAAGGAATGTGGAAAGGCCTTTGCTAAAGCTTCAAGACTTACTGTACATAGGAGAATTCACACTGGAGAGAAACCGTATATATGTAAGGAATGTGGGAAGGCCTTTGCTAAAGTCTCAAGACTTAGTGAACATAGGAGAATTCACACTGGAGAGAAACCCTATATATGTAAGGAATGTGGAAAGGCCTTTGCTGCAGCCTTAAAACTTACTGTACATAGGAGAATTCACACTGGAGAGAAACCGTATATATGTAAGGAATGTGGGAAGGCCTTTTCTGAAGCCTCAAGACTTACAGTACATAGGAGAATTCACACTGGAGAGAAACCATATATATGTAAGGAATGTGGGAAGGCCTTTGCTAAAGCCTCAAGACTTCGTGAACATAGGAGAATTCACACTGGAGAGAAACCGTATATATGTAAGGAATGTGGGAAGGCCTTTGCTAAAGCCTCAAGACTTAGTGAACATAGGAGAATTCACACTGGAGAGAAACCCTATATCTGCAAAGAATGTGGGAAGGCCTTCTGTCAATCTCAGTACCTTCGTAATCATAGCAGAATTCACAATGGAGAGAAATCTCATCAGTGTCAGATACGTGGAATGGCATTCACGTTGTCCTCTTCCCTTACTATACACATGATAATGCATACTTGAGAGAAGCCTTATATATGTGTGGAGTGTGGAAACACCTTTACTACATCCTTGCAATTGACTGTACATAGGAGAATTCACACTGGAGAGAAACTTTATATGTAAGGAATGTGGAAAGGCCTTTGCTGGAGCCTCAGACTTATTGAACATAGGCGCATTCACGCTGGAGAAACACTGCTTGAGCACCCTGCTGCTCCTAGTTTGGGAACTTGAGCGGCAGGACATGCCAGCTTGTAGGGCGTTTTTGTGCTTGTTTTTTCAAAACTTGTTCTGCATATCTAGGTATTAGGGAATGTGGAGCTTCTGAGGGTTGCATTGGGGGCTATTCTGTGGTGGAGGTGTCATGGGTGAGGGTGCGTTATGCTGAGGGTCCCTGCAGCCAAGATCACATCCAGGTCGAAGATGGCACATGAACTTTGGGCCTTGGTGTGAGGGACCTGCAGAGAGTGGTGGTCTTGGCCATCTCATACCTCCCTACTCGGGACAGCGCAGGGCCCTTTTTGGAGCCTTTGGACTGGAGATAACACTTATCAAACCTCCAGATATGTTCACGGGAAGCCCCGAAAGGAAAGGGACACTTTTGTGGTCCGTCATTTTTATTGGCTCCTGTGCTGGGGTTGGGACTTTGGGGTGTGTCTGCACAAGTGAGAGGGTTTTGCCTCTGAAAATTTACTGTTTGTATGATTTATTTATTTTGTTTTCTGCTTTTTGAGTTACAACCAGCGATGCACATGGGGTTTCTCCTGACTTATGCACTCAGGAATTACTCCTGGAAGTGCTCAGGCGAATGTATTGTTGCCAGAATTTGAACCCGGGTTTTTCGCGTGCAAGGCAAACATCCTACCTGCTCTATATCACTGCTGCTTAATGGCTATGATCCCAAAGATTCAGAGACAAATCTCAAAACCCAGCGGCTCTTGGCAGAAATGAGTCTGGACCCTGCAGTAGGTTACTAACCCCGGGCCACCCCAGAGGGAAGTGGTGCTGTCCCTCCACCTGCTCCCCCTTGGCGGCTCGCTGGCCACCATCCTACAGAGGCCAGTGGAAAGTCACATTTGGGCCCGCAGTGATGAGATATGTGGAGCTTCACAGGATGAGGGGATGGGGGTGGAGGTGGCCCTTTCCTCCACGACCCAACAATAGCTTAGATCATGCCCACGAACCGCCTCTCTGGCTCCTGATAAAGCTGCTTAATGGCCATGATCCCAGAGAGTCAGGAGAAAATCTGGAACTCAGCAGGTATTGGGAGAAATCCCTCCATATTATTAAAATTTCAAAACTACAAAATCATGTTGTTATAACCAGCAGTAGAAAACAAATTGTCTACTGTTGCCTTTTTGAACTATCTGAGTGCTGGGGTTAAATCCCAAATATAATAATGGTGGGTCTGGTGTCAAAATATTGAATGTAATCAAAGTAGAGAGAAATGTAGAAATCATCTGCCCCAACAGTTAGGGGGAGGGTGTAGAATGGGGGTATACTTGGGGTTTTGGTGGCGGAAAATTGGCACAGTAAAGGGACTGGTGCTTCATTGTATGAATGAGACTTAAACCCAAAAGCTTTGTAACTTCACTCAGGGCGATTCAAAAAATAAAATTATCAAAAAAAGGGGGAAAGTACGGTGGAGTTGATGCCCATTTCAGTCAGCCTAATCAATAGCCGAATAAACAACAATACTGCAAATAATTTTTTCTACTTCCACATGTCCAATTGCAAACAATCCCTTTCTCTTCATCTCTCCCTGACCAGAACATCAGGAAAACTGGCTCTTGGGGGTGGCTACATCAGTATACTTGTTGTTTTATCTTTTCCTGAAAGGGAGATATTTCAGTATGTGGAAGGGGAGTTTAGCTCAGGGGTCACTGCTGGTGTGCTGGGAAAAAATTTATTTAGAAATGGCCAGAGCAATAGTACAGCAAGTAGGGTACTTGCTTGCATGTGGCCAACCCAGGAGTCCTCCAGTCCACAACACCTTTGAGTTGCTCACTGGACATTGAGTGTCCCCTTCTCATCCCTAGAACAGTTGATGTGACGATATGGCGTGGGGGAGGAGTGTCTAGAGTTTTGGTCGAACCCAGTGTTGCTTTCTTTTGGTCCTGCTGGGTCAGTGCTTAGGTGTTACTCACAGGAGCATTGTTCATTGGGTTTGTCTCTGGGGTGACTGCGTGCAAGTCCATCAGCTTCTAATATAGTTCCATTGTGGTATATCAGGATTCCATCCAGTGACTACTGGGGCCCGTCACCCTAAAGTGTTGGTGGAGGCCGGTTCCTCCCTTCTGGAGTGGGGAGAAGGGAGATCCCTGAGAACCCCTAGGGTGCTGCAGTGTCTCATCCTCAGGCCCATTGTGTGGATTGGGATAGCCTCCTCCTATCCTAGTGTGTGCTGGTTCGAAATGTGGTTACCTCTGTCAACATGGCAGTGAGTTTCACCCCAGAGGGATGAACATACCTGATTGCCTCTCAGAGGAATCTCTAAAGGGACATTATGCTGGAGTCAGAAGAGGAACAAAGATATGGAGAACCACTGACTGATTGTCAGAATGGCTTGTTTAATGTGAAGCTTTTAGCATAACTACAGAGCATTGAACGTTGTTGAGCTATAGGACTACACAGAGGGGTGACTGATCGTTTACAGAGGTAAAGCATTTTTGTTTGTTTTTGCTTTTTGGGTCACGCCTGGCCATTAACAGGGGTAACTCCTTGCTCTGCACTAAGGAATTTACTCCTGGATGTGATCGAGGGACCATATGGGATGCTGGGAAAAGAACCCTCATCATCTGCGTGCAAGGCAAATGCCCTTCCTGCTGTGCTATGGCTGCAGCCCCTACAGAGGTAAAGGGTTTTGATGGAGACAATTCTGGAGAATTCAAGGAGACACTGTCTCCCAGTGGCTATACAGAGAGATTCTCCCAGGGTCAACAGCATTATATTGCTTTCCTCTTTATCTACTAGAAAATATTAAACAATTAAATTTACTTCTTATTAATAATTGCAGATATGTGGATAAAAATAGTAAGAAATATAGATTCCAAAATTTAGTTCTCTGGACTCTGAGGGCAAGGTTGCTGGGCCTCTACCATAAATCCCATACTAGGTCTTCAGGCCGGTACAGCTTGTCCTTCATGAGGTCCTGTCTCTTAAGTCATAACAGCTAATATCAAGACTGTTCTTTCATGCTTTCTAGACTATTCCATTTCGATTCCAGGGTAGTTTTCTATTTTCCCCAGATCCATCTCAGCCCTATGGGGGCCTTCCTTTTTGGAGTGTTAGGAAGTATGGCAACTGAAGCTTGAATCAAGTAAATATGACAGGTGCCAGGAGTAGATGTATTTCAGGATATGGGCCAGATATTAGGAGCCTATCATTAATAGTCTATCTGTGGTTAAGCAAAGAACATTGCTCTATAGTAGAGTATAAAGGGGCTAATGGGAATATAGAATAGGAAATATTCACTTCAAATACAAAGTTCAGATTCACCTAAGTCATCAAACCTCACTTGGGGAATTGTAAACTCAAAGTAAACGTAAAAGAAATTCAGGGAATTACAGATGTTCCAAAAGCACTGTGGGGAGGGCGCTTCCTTACGTAAAGCAAACCAGGTTCAATCACTGACCTTCCATGGAGCCAATACTACCAGAGATGATTCCTGAGCACGGATACAGGATTAACCCTTGAGCATCGCCAACTGTAACCCAAAACAAAACTGCATACAGTGCTGGTAGCATAGTGGTATTATCTGGGACTCCCTTATTTCACTCTTAAGTTTAAACCTTGTCTTATTCCTCACTCCCCACCAATCTTTGGCATATTGAAAGTGAACGTTATGATCATGCCTTTTCAATAGTATGACCAGTTAGACCAGGGACACACGAGGTTTACTTGTCGCCTTTTCCTTCCTTGTGACTAATCCAGTCCTCTGTCTCTGTGGAGCAGGGCCTTCTGGGGTGAAGCCTGCGTTAATCTCTAGGCTGGAAGAGGAGCCCTAAAGCCGGGGAGGTGAGGTGTGTGCAGGTGAGTGTCTGAGGACCCTTCCTGGCTAGGTCCCTGGGCAGTGTGTGCGTGCCCTGAGTGTGTGTGAAACATGCTACTGTGTCCTCGGGCCACTGGATCAGGCGTCTGTACTGCACTCACGCCGCCCTTCACTCCCCGGAGCTGTTCGTTACGGAGAGATCCTGTGCTTTGCTTTCTTGACTTTGTTGTCATTCTTCCTCGTCTGTCAGGTATGTCGAATAGTCCATGAGTTTCAAGACCCTTGTCCCCCCCAGCTGAATAACCAGCCTGACTGTACACCTACAGGGCTGGGTACCCTTTCTGGACCCCTCTCTGTCAATATGACACCATGCTTATCTGCTTATCTTTGCCTTTGGATCATTACCATGTTTTTTTGAATAAGGTAAGGTAAGGTAAAGGCCCTCCCGTTGATCATCGATTTGCTCGAGCGGGCCCAGTAACGTCTCCATTGGAGACTTTGTTGTTACTGTGTTTGGTATATCGAATACGTCATGGGGAGCTTGCCATCTGCTGTGTGGGCGAGATACTCTAGGTAGCTTGCCGGGCAATCCGAGAGGGGTGGAGGAATTGAACTCGGGTTGGCCATGTTGGCTGCGTGCAAGGCAAATACCCTACCACTGTGCTATCTTTTATTTTGGGGCCTGGGGATGATCAACAGTTATTCCTGGTGTTTCTCATAAGTTGCTGTTGGCAATGCTCAAGGATCAACCCCTGTCAGCCTCATGCAAGGCAAATGCCTACCTGCTGTACTCTTGTACGCACCACAAAATGTTTTATTGTGTGTATTTTAAATTGTGGCTGTGAGCCCATAGTGAAGCTTATTAGGACCAGAACAGCAGTGCATCACGGAGGGTGCTCGCCAACAGACGCTGCCTATCTTTGATGTCCAGCTTCCCCTATGGTATCTCGAGCATCACTGGGTCTGATCAAAAATAAAACCCAAAAGGCTTGTTCTGGAATTGCCTTGCTCCTGCAGCAACACTTCCCGCAGTTTTTCTCTTTTTGTCGGCTTGTTTGGACTGTGAGAACCATGTCCTCCACCTGTTTAGCCATTCAATTGCATTCCATTCAATGTTGGACTAATCCTCATTGTGCATTTTGTTTGATTTCAGAACTCAAATCACAGGTTCAGGATGTGGAATTACAGCAATTTCATTTGGGAACAAGGGTATTGCATACAAGTGTGCTGTACGATTCTCTTGTTGAAACTAAATATTATGCTATTGGAGTGCTCAGTGGACCAAGCATGTGACTTGAAAGGTAGGGTCTGACTCCATCCCTACAACCATATCTATGGTCTCAGCACCATAGGAAAAATATCAGAGCCTAATACTGGGACTAGAGGGTGTTTAACCTCAGTGGGGGTGAAATCTGGAAATTTATTTCATTTTATTCTTTTTTTAAGTTTTCATTAAAGTGCCAGAATTTTCAAAAGTATTGATAGTTGTACTTATGCATTCAATAATTCAGCACCAATCCCTGCACCAGTGTCAGCTTCCCTCCACCCATGTTCCCGTATTCCCTCCAATCTCAGTCCTCACTCCACCCCCGCCTGTCATCTGAACAACCACATGACTAAGTTTCAGTGGTTGCAGCTTACATCTCTTGTTTTCAGTTCTCTTGCATTTGTATTTTGGGTAAAATGGCTACACCCGTCACTCATGTCACTGCCATAAATGAATCCCTGATCCCTGTAAACTTCTGGTTCTTTTCTGCCCGCAGATTTCTTTCCTTCTTTATCCGGCTTCTCTCTAAACACTGAAATAAGGGATGATTTAATTAGACCCTTTACAGTACATCTCCACATCCAGTGTTCTGTATTCCACCAATGAGTGACATTATCCTGTTTTTGTTTCTTTTTCTGGCTAACTTCACTCAAGATGGTATCTTCCAGTTTCAGTCGTGTTGCTGCATAAAATCAGTAGTTCTAAAACCTAAAAATATGTATATTTTATTTATTTTTTTTTTGCTTTTTGGGTTACATCCAGTGATGCTCAGGGGTTACTCATAGCTCTCCACTCAGGAATTATTCCTAGTGGTGCATGTGGGACCATATGGGATGCCTGGGATTGAAGCTGGGCCGGCTCTATGCAAGGCAAATGCCTACCCCTGTACTATGGAACCCCCCAAAAATTCTTTTTATTACAGGGTAAATACTGTGACTTTACATTTGATAGACAGCAAGGACAAGTGTGATTGTTGAAAAGAACTCGATGGTTCAGCATTAGTGGTTTTGCATTAAGAAGCGCACTTGCTTGGCCCCAAGGAAGAAAACTCTGGTTCCATCCCAGCACCCCTCAGGGCCCCCAGAGCCCCAGCAGCAAGAATCCCTGAGTAATGCTGGTGTGACCCTCTCCCCACCTAAGTAAATAGAACAAGATAACAAAAAACTCATTGATCCTGGAGAGGAATCTGTTTCAGGTGAGATGTTTTCAAAGGTCTGTCTCGGCTGTGTGGGGATGCATCATTGCCTTCACAAGTGTATTCCACTAAGCTATCCCACTATGCTCCACACTAAGCTAGTACCAAACCCAGTCTCGGGCGCCTTTTATTTTCACTCTAAACTGGTGCTTCAATTTTCTGCAGAGGTAGTTATTTCCAGTTTCTGTGTCTTGGACTGGAGCGATAGCACAGCGGTACGGTGTTTGCCTTGTTCTCAGCCAGCCCGGCCGAGCTGGGTTTGATTCCTCCACCCCTCTAGGACAGCCTGGCAAGCTATCGAGAGTATCTCGCACATGCAGCGAAGCCTGGCAAGCTACCCGTGACATATTCAATACGCCAAACATAGTAACAGCAAGTCTCAAAATGGAGACGTTACTGGGCCTGCTCGAGCAAATCAATGAACAATGGGAGGACAATGTTTGTGTTTGTTTTGTTTGTTTGTCAGTTCTTTGAGTTGAAAAAAATTTTACACAGCTATGTGACCTGCCGTCGGTCTATTTCGCTTGTGCATTTTGCTGAAATGTAAGGTCGTTGCCTGGAAAATCCACCCACGTGTCAGAATTGCAATTGAATTGGGTAAATGTTAGAAACCAACCTGCCGATCTAGAATTTTCTGGATGAGGAGACTCTCAGGCACAGCACAATAATAGGAATTCTTCTCTGCTGTTCTTGAGGGTAGCAGTCAACCCAGGAGGAATTTTTGTGATAATGCGCACTGTGACAAAATCTCGAGTGAGCAATTATGCCCTCAGCGCCATGAGGATGCCAAGACAGGTGGGATGTCTTCTGTGGGAGACCAGAAGGAAGTAAGCACCCATGCTTTAAAGAAGCGTTCCCCTGGAAAAAGCTACTCGGAGACTGTTCTGCTCAGTCCATGGACACAAGCTGTCCCTGGGGGAGAAGCTCCTGGACTGTGGGAGAGGAGCTCTGTTTATAGTGAGTCCAGTTATGTACCCCACAAGATATGAAGGCAGGAATGGAACCCAGGTTACCCAAGTGAAAGAAAGCTCTCATACTCTTTGGCTCTCCATACAACCCCACCATCATGCCACAGTGCTTCCTGAGTGCAGAGCCAGGAGAATCTCTGTATGTTGCTTGATTTGTGGCCCCCAAACCATGAACAAACCAAATACAAACAAAACAGCCTCAGTCCCTTACTGGAGGATTCCCTCATCCCAACGTGGGCGTTTCTGAGCTGTATCTTGCTGTATCCATGCTGCCTCTTCCTTGTAGTATAGGGTTGGGTATCCTCAGAATGTGGGGTGATGTGGTGTGGGTTGCCCATACCAGGAAATATTTCTAAATGGTTTGGTCACAGACATAACAAAGTGGCTTCTGGTGTGTTTTAGCTCAGAGTGTCACTGTCACTGTCCTTCCATTGCTCATGGATTTGTCGGAGCGGGCGCAGTAACATTTTGAGACTTGTTACTGTGTTTAACATATCAAATATGACACAGGTAGGTTCTCAGGCTTTGGCGTGCGGGCAAGATACTCTTGGTAGCTTGCCGAGAGTGGTGGTGGAATCGAACTCGGGTTGGCCATGTTGGCCACATGCAAGGCAAACGCCCTATGCCCTGTACTATGTCTCCAGCCTTGCAGCTTTGCCTTGCTCTGTCCACCTCAGGTTCAATCCTCTGCATCCGTTGTGGTCCAGGGGCAAAGATGGACAGCCCATTCGATCCTCGAGGTGATTCAGCTATGTACCCCACAAGATCTGAAGGCGAGAATCGAATACTGGTCACCCATGTGAAAGACGCACACCTTCAAGACTCTCCTACCACTTCCCCTTTGAAGCTCCTGGCTTGATCTTTAATTACCCAATACTTTACAAGGAAGCAAACCTAAGAAAGGGTGGAAAATTCTTAAAGGAACGAGCCTTGAGGACAGAAATGCCCACAGCTCCATCTCGTGGTGTTTCAGCATAAATTCTTGGGTCCAAATTTTCCCACTTTTAAGATTTTCAGCCCGTCTCTTTGCTGAAATGTTAAGTATGAGGTCATTAAAGATCCAGCACGCATCTTGGGCCGCTGCAACAGGAGCAGAGCAGATAGGGCTTTTGCCTTGCATCCGTCGGACTGGGGTATATTCATAGGCTTCCCCTACGGTTCTTCAGTCAAGTCCATTGTGATTACTGAGTGCAGAGCCAGGAGAAGGCCGTGAGCATGCCCAGGTGTGGCCACAGCCATAAAGGAACAAACAAGAAAGAAAAGTAAAACACAGAGCTTTAGTTCCTTGATAGCGATTCTCTCACCATGACTTGAGGGTGTCAGAACTGTATATTCTTCCATTCCCCACATCGGTGTAGAATACTGTTAGAGTACCCTCATATTGTGGAGTGATGGGGTTTGGGTTGCCCATAACAGAAAACATTCACAGGGTTCGGTCACAAGCATCACAAGGTGCATTCAGAACTTTTCTTGTACAGAGAGAAGAGAACAATAAATGTGAGAAAATAACCTTACCTTACTCATTAAAGGCTCAGTTCAATCCTCTGCACCCTTCGGGGTTTAGAGACAAAGGTAGGGCAACCCACTCGACCCTCGAGGCGATTCAGCTATCCACCCCACAAAGATCTGAAGGCAGGAATCGAACCCAGATTACTCAAGTGAAAGACAAGCGACCGCAGGCTCTCATACCACTGCAACCTGTGGAAGCGGTTTGCTTAATCCTTAATTACCCCATACTGAACACTGAAGCAAAACCAAGGATGGAAAATTCTTAGAGAAATGAGCCTTAAGAGGGACAGAAACGTCCACAGTGCCATCTTGTAGCATTTCAGCGGAACTACCGCTGCCCGACTTTTTCCACGCTTAAGGTTTCCAACCCATTTCTTTGCTTCTCTGTTAGGTATAGGGTCATTAAAGATCAAGCCAACCGCTTGGGTTGCCGCAGGGGAAGCAGGGAAGTTCGTGCTCTTGGCTTGCAGTCACAGGCCCCTGGTTCTTTTTCTGAATCTCCATACAGCCCCACTATCATGCCCGAGTGCTTCCTGAGTGCAGAGCCAGGAGAACCTCGGCGCGTTGTTGGATTTGTGGCCCCCAAACCATGAACAAACCAAATAAAACCAAAATAACCTAAGTCCCTTATTGGAGGATTCCCTCACCCCAACGTGTGGTTTCTGAGCTGTATCTTGCTGTATCCATGCCGCCTCTTCCTTGTAGTAGAGCTTTGGGCTCCCTCACAATGTGGGACGATGGGATGTGGATTGCCCATAGCAGGAAATATTTCTCAATGGCTTGGTCACAGACATAGAAAAGTGGCTTCAGAAGATTTCTAGCTCAGAGTGAAGAGCAAAAATAAACAACTAAAAAGAAATAACTTAAAAGAAATGACTTTGTCTTGCTCTTTCCACGTCAGTTTCAATCCTCTGCACTCCTCGTGGTCCAGAGACAGAGACAAAGCGAGAGCAACCCACTCGACCCACGAGAAGATTCAGTTATGTACCCCACAAATTATGAAGGTTGGAACTGAACCCAGGTTACCCAAGTGAAAGAAAGCACTCGCATGTTCTCCTACTGCAGCACCTGTGGAAGTGGCTTGCTTGATCCTTAATTATCCCATGCTTATCCCTGAAGCAAACCCAAGGGTGGAAAATTCGTAAGAGAAACGGGCCTGTGGAGGGATGGAAACACACACATCGCCATCCCGTGGCATTTTGTGCAACTGCCGGGGCCAGACTTTCCCACACTTCAGATTTCCAGACCTTTTCTTTGCTTCAATATCAGGTATAGGGTCATTAATCAGGTAAACCGCTTGGGTCGCTGCAGAGGAAGCAGAGCGGTTAGTGCACTTGACTTGCAGTCACAGGCCCCTGGTTCTTTCTATGGCTCTCCATACAGCCCCACCATCATGCTGGAGTGATTGCTGAGTGCAGAGCCAGGAGAACCCCTGAGTATTGCTGGTGTTGGGCCCCCAAACCATAGACAAACCAAATAAAACCAAAACAGCCTCAGTCCCTTGATAGCAGATCCCCCCACCCCAAATTGGTGGGTTCTGAACTGTATCCTGCTGTATCACTGACCCCTATTCTTTGTTGAAGAGGGTTGGTGCATCCACAGAATGTGGGGTGATTTCACGTGGGGTTGATTATAACTGGAAACCTTTCAAAGAGTTGGGCCACAGACAGAGCAAAGAGGGCTCATAACTTTTCTTGTTCAAAGTGAACAGAACAACGAAAAAAATAATCTCACCCTGCTTGTAACCGACCAAGTTCGATTCCCAGGTACTCAATGGTCCCCAGAACACTGTGGGCACACACAAAAGCAGCCCCCTCAAAACCCTCAGAGCCAGAGGTATAGTATAGCTGGTAGGATGTTTGCCTTGCATACAGCTACCCAGGTCCTATCCCCGGCATCCCACATGGTCCTCAAGTACCACCAGGAGTAATTTCTAAGTACAGAGTCTGGAATAATCCATGAGCATTGCTGGGTGTTACTCAAAAAGCAAAAAAAATTCTTGACAGAAATGATGTATTTAGAATTTCCAGGGAAGGTGATCTCCCAGTCTTAGGCACATTATTCCTGTGTTAATTAAAATTCTTCTTAACACACCCTAGTTCCTCTGATGACTGTTACCTTCACTCCAGACATCTGGTGATGCCAGAGTTGAATCTGGCCTCTGCCAATCTCCTCCATGAAGAACAGAAGACATGGGACTTCTCATGTGTACAGGAGCCCCAAAACTCAGGAGGAAAGATGGTACCCTCAGCAATGTGGAGTGCTGAGATGTGGGGACCTGGGGTCTGGAGATCTTTAGAACCAAGTTGGTTGAAGACATCGTACTGCAGAAAGGCAAGCCTGTCCTGTGTCACCCTGTTCACTCTCGGGCAGCTGGTTTTGGAGCACGGCCCACTGGGTGTCTCTCCACATAGAGGGTAAGTAGGGCGAGTCCCACGCAGCACGGAATACGGACACAGTTCACTAGTTTATTCTCTGACCTGAGTTCCAGAAGGGTACTACAGAGCCGGGCATTGGTGGACTCTCATCCCCTCCAGGCCGTGGCGGGTGTAAGGGAGTAGAATCTACCATAGAGGCCTCCTCTTGGCACACAGACCCCTTGAGAATGAAGGCAGGACCATTGGGGTCAGGGTCATGCCCCACCCTCCACTCCACCCCACCTGGTCCACACCTGATCTGGCTATATGATTCAGGGGAAGGGATTCGGAGGCAGGGGTGGGACAGCATCTGGAGTTGGGCTGAGATGGGGGGCACACAGCTCTGCCAGGGGGCCCCACATCCTTCTGGAGTCAGACTTTGGTTCCCACACTCGGGGACCCCCAACTGCTCTGTTCCCAGAAATTTCTGAGGAATCCAACGAGCAGTCTACCTCGAATGGTAGGGAATCCAGTGGTCAACAAGGAGGTACGGAAGCACCAGATATTTGGGGGAACAGGATGTGAGGCAGGTTTAGAGGCAGGTTTAGGAGGGCTGTATCAACTCTGAGCTGGAAGCCCTTTGTATGCAGTGCAGGGGTGCTAAACTTCCAGCTAAACTTCCACTGCGCCCCCAAGAGTGGAGGGGAGAGGCTTGGTAATCCCCCTGGGGGCTGAAGAAGGAAGGAGATTCCTCTTATCTGACAGTGAGGCAGTTGCAAGAGAAGAGAAATAGGGTGGCTGGAGGCCTCATCACCATTAGTGCCCCTGTGAGGGCGTCCCATCTGTCCCTCACTCTCCTCCGCGACCCCCAGACTCTCAGCTACTGAAGCAAACGGGCCCCCATTGGAAGCCAAACTTCTGGTCAGGCTGTCCGAAACCAGAAGCCGCCACATCCAGCAGCGGGAGGACCCATCCCTGGGGGCGCTGAATTCCAGCAGGGTCTTGGCCTTGCCACTCCCGGGGCACAGGGACCCCCTGCGCGCTCCCACCGCCTACTCCCCTGACCTAGCCGTCCTAGGGGGCCGTATTGCGGCCACCGCCATCTGGCCATCTAGTTGAGGCCCGACTTCTGGCCCGTGGCCTCCCGGGAGTGCAGCATGAGGCCCTGGCTCCCCGCCGCCAAGTCCAGCCTGGCGGCATTGTTCTGGCACAGGTCTGTGAAGGACTGCCAGGTGCGGGTGCTCAGCAGGCACAGGAAGGTCAGCTGCATGCCGCTCTCCCGGGCGCCATCGTCATCCACGTAGGAGAACTGTGGGTGCCCGGGCAGGATTCGGGGGCTAGAGGGCCACCAGGGACAAGCTGGCGAGCCCCGGCTCTTCCTCCTGGTTGCACTTGGCTTTGTTTTAGTTTTGTTTTTGCACACACGGTGGTGCACAGGGATCACTCCACGTGGGTCACAGGGAGTACTATGCGGTTCCCGTGATCAAACCCCGGTCGTCGTGTGCAAGGCCAGTGTGTCCCGTTGGACATCACTGTGGCCCGACTGAGCCTTTTTCTCGCTCCCCAGCATGTGCTTCTCTCTAATCCTTTCTAAGTATGTTTCTATAAAACTAGCTTGTTGGGCCCGAGTGATGATATAGTATGTAGGACACACAGACTCGCACAGCAGGCCCAGGTTCAATTCCTGGCATCCCATAGTGTTCCTCTGAACACATCCAAGAGTAATTCCAGGACGCAGAGCTAGCTGTCAGCCCTGAGTATCGCTTGGTGTAACCCAAAAAGGAAAAGAAAAAAGAAAACAATCTTGCTTCACACACACACACACACACACACACACCACCACACCACATACACAAATTTTAAAAATCCAGAGAAGCCTCTGACTCCGAGCTTCAACAGTCTGTTCCTGTGGCTGGCACGCTTGTCCTTGTTCTCCCAGTCACTGACCCCAGTCATTGATCAGGCCCCAATCAGACTGAAACTTGTACCCGGGAGGCCAGTGGGTCCTTCCAGAACACATGGCCCCCAAACTCCCACCATGTCTTTGGGTCCCCCGCCTTCTCTCGCAAGCCAGCCTCTCTCCTCTCGGCCCACCTGCGGCCCAACAGCATGAATGACCTTCCCTCGTTGAATGGAGCCATACTAGCAAGGCAAGCGCCTCCCCACTGGATTATCTCTCTGGCCTCACATATCTTGTTAGGACAGGACAGCCTCGGACTGGGCCAAGGACAATGAAGATAGTATAGTTTCCACTCACGCCTCTATTATCTGCTTGTTCCAGGAGGAATGTATGGGCCCCTGAGCTATGACCATATAAAGGTATAATCTAATTTCATAAAAGACCTTGTGGTTGACTAATGAAACAGTTGCCACCGGTCCAGGCTCAGCCCTCAGACCCGGATATCACGTGAAGCCCGGAGCAGGCACTTACGTAAATTGAGACCTTCAAATCCTCTGTAACGGCCAGTATAGGCCTATAAATGCTCCCTTCTGAAGAAGCTCGGGGTCTTGCCTCACCTACTGGACCTGCATGTCGGTGGGATGGCTTGATTCTGGCGAGCCAGCTCAATAAACTGCCTGCTTGCTGATGGCATTCCTGTGTGGTCCTTGTCTGCGTCGGAGATCCCTAACAATCTTTGTTCTTTTAAAATAAAACAGGTTTTATCTGGACGCTCTGTGGAAGGGGAAAGAGAGAGAGAGAGGGAGAGAGAGAGAGAGAGAGAGAGAGAGAGAGATGCTAGAGAGAACACGTTGGTTGGTCCCAAGTACAGCAGGCCCGGGACCCAAATGCAGCTATTTGGGTAGAAGTGCTTGTCTCAGGAGACCGGGGCCAGTGTGATTGCACGATCCCCAGCATCACGCAGAGTCCCACAATCACTGCCAGGAATGGCCTTGATGCAGTGCAAAGGTGCTTGTATCTTTATCTCACAGTGATTCAATTAAACACACAGGCACAAACACAAACACACACACACACAAAACCTTGTTGAATGTGTGAGTCTCTCTCCTTTCTGCCCCTTAAATATACCCCCGAGGACTGGAATGTTCCCTTTGATCACAAGTGTATTTCCAGTTGATGCTCAGTCACTCATTTTGGAATACTGGGCATCCACGTACAACCTCTGTTGCTGAAAAGTTATTTGAGCCCAAATCACTGTCTTCCCTCCACAGATTCACAGATTATCAGAGTAATAATGGGGCACTGCCTATCCCAACCCCTGCTCCATTTTGGTGGAAATGGAGGAAAACTATTTTCAGTACCCATCCCCCTCACCCTCTGACATTCGTTTATTCTCACATCTCACTCTGGTTGTGGCCTTCCTCACACATTCTGACTCTGCTCACAATATAGAAAGTTGCCATACAGATTGAAGTCATGGTGCAGAACTAGACATTTGCTTTGCATGAAGCCAGCTCGGTTACAACCTCTGGCATCCCATATGGTTTCCTGGGCACTGGAAGGAGTAAATCCTGGGTGCAGGGCCAGGAGAAACTTTGAGCATCACCAAATGTGGAAAAGAAAGAAAAAATTGTCATTAGGAAAAGGAATTAAACTCATTTTTTAAAAATTTGGGTTGATGTAATTTTTCAGCTAGATAGAAGCAAATGTTGCACAACATTTCCAATGTAGGCACAGTCATGAGTGAAAGAGCACAGTGTTATTTAAAGAAGAATCTGTTTCAGTCAATTATTAAATGAAGTACAAAATATGCATGTAAGTAATAAACAATGTTTTCAAAATAGCATAGGAAAAGGCCTAGAGCAATAGCACCGTGAGGAGGATATTTGCCTTGTACGCAGCTGTCCTGGGTTCAATCTCGGCTACCGCATATTTCCAGATGTAGTGATCCCTGAGTATGAACATAAGTATGAACATATGAACTATACTAAATATATACTACAGCTCACTTTATTCCATTGTATCTTCAATAGTATGATAAAGCAAGTAAGAAGATAAACATTGAAAAATATAAATAATTAGATGTCTTGATTCACTGTTAATGAAGGATCTACATTGGTTAATAATTGAACTCTCCAAAGAAAACTATCATTCTGATAACACAAGTCATAAAAGAATTGCAAAATTAAAGAATTTTCAGCAATCTTACTCATATAAAATAATTCTAATTGGTTCAAGAAATTCTTGATCAAAACGTTTAAATGGTAGAAAAATATTTTTGATATGATTTTGCTTTTTGGGCCACATCCATCAATTCACAGGTGTTACACCAGGCTCTGCACTCAGGAATTACTCCTGGCGGTGCTCAGAGGACTTATGGGATGCTGGGAATTGATCCCAGGTCAACAGCGTGCAAGGAAAATGCCCTACAAGCTGTGCTACCTCTCCAGTCCCACTTTTGGAGACAGAAAAAGACATTTGAGTACATAAAATATTCATGAATCAGAACATCTGGTATTGTGATAGAAAATTCTTACCAAAATTAAAAACTCTAAAATTTTTAAAACAATTCCGTAAACAACCCTAGAATCATTTAACTAATCTGAACTAGATAAGATAGTTCTAATTTTATTTTGTTTATTTTGGGGCCACACTCAGCATTACTCAGGGCTTACTCCTGGCTCTGCACTCAAAAATCAGTCCTGGAGGCTCAGGGACCCTATGGGCTGTCGGGGTTCGAACCTGCATCAGCTGCATGCACAGCAAGAGCCCTCCCCACTTCACTGTGGCTGCCTCCCCCAATAGTTCTGATACTTTGGTTATTAAATCATAGGCGCTACGAAAAATACATAAAAAAGGGCATTTGAGAGAAAAGTTAAAAATCAATGAGAAATGCATAAAGAGATGGGGAAGATTAATAAAAGAAAAGTGAACTCAGAAAACAAAGTTTAATCAGAGTGTAAAGGTGAATAGAGCTTCTGTGTCAGTGAATGAGTGAGGATGTAAACATTCTAAGTGACTTGTTGTATGTGTTACTATAAGAACTGGTTATGCCACCAAAAACTTTTTTTTATTTTTTTATTTATTTATTTTTTAAATTTATTTATTGAATCACCATGGGAAAGGTTACAAAGCTTTCAGGTTTAGGTCTCAGTCATGCAAATATCAAGCACATTTCCCTTTACCAAAACTTATTTTTTACCATGAAGAACCTCAATAAAACCCCACCCCCCACCCCTCCCAGTCCCTGTGGGGCAGATGAATTCTAGTTAACACTCTATCTGCTTTGATTAGATTCATTGTTTCAATAAAAGATTCACCACTATTATTTAGAGTTTACCCCCCCACCCCCAAATCAGACATGCTGACAAAGCATTGTGAAGTGATTTGCTTTCTACAGCTGGGTTCAAGAATTATATGTCGGTTTTGGATTACTGCTGTTTTACTTATTGACCCTGGAAGTATTTCTACTAAAAGTCAGATAGTTAAGAAATTGGTTTCTGTGCTCTGGAGTCGTGGCCGTGCTGGAGAGCCGCTAGTGGGGGGCAACTGGTGGCCTCGGTAGGGCGTGAAGGGCGGACCGAAAAGCCCCCCTTCCCATGAGGTTTTAGTCGCCCCCAGTCCCCCGGCTCATACCTGCTGTCCACAAGGCTCCCATGTGGCCGCCATCTTTCTTTCCAGAGAGGAGAAGGTGACTGGGGCAACACCCTTTCCCCTCCGGACAGACCTGATGGCCTGGATTAATGCATAGTCCTTTTACTTTTCTGCTCCAAGCTGCCGGGTTCTGCATTAAGTCCTTGTGCTTCTGGGGCCGTGGCCGTGCTGGAGAGCCGCTCGCGAGGGGCAACTGGTGACCTCGGTAGGGTGTGAAGGACGGACCGGAACGCCCCCCTTCCCATGAGGTTTTAGTCGCCCCCACACCCCCGGCTCATACCTGCTGTCCACAAGGCTCCCATGTGGCCGCCATCTTTCTTTCCAGAGGGAGGAGGGCGGAAGGGGCCAACACCCTTTCCTCTCCGGACAGACCTGATGGCCTGGATTAACGCATAGTCCTTTCACTTTTCTGCTCCAAGCTGCTGGGTTCTGCATTAAGTCCTTGTGCTTCTGGGACTGTGGCCGTGCTGGAGAGCTGCTCATGGGGGGCAACTGGTGGCCTCGGTAGGGCGTGAAGGGCGGACCGAAACGCCCCCCTTCCCATGAGGTTTTAGTCGCCCCCACTCCCCCGGCTCATACCTGCTGTCCACAAGGCTCCCATGCGGCCGCCATCTTTCTTTCCAGAGAGGAGAAGGCGACAGGCCACCAAAAACTTTTAAAAAATACTTTAAATGAAAATACAGATTAAAAGCAATAAAAGGGGCCAGAATGATAGTTCAGTGGCTGGGAGCTTGTCTTGCTCGTGATGGGTTTGGTATTTATCTCCAGCATCGTATAGGGTCCCCACTTGCCTTTCACACAGCCAACCCGGATTCCATCCTCAGTATCCTCTGAGTATGACCACAGTAATTCCTGCTTGCCTTGCACGCAGCTGACCAGTTACCATCCCATAGGCTGCCCCAAACACCATCTTAGTAATTCCTGTGTGCAGAGGCAGAAAGAACCCTCAGCATCACTTGGTGTGGCTCAAAAGCATAAAGCAAAACAAAGAAGAAAAAACTCCAGAGTATCATGAGTATAACGGAATGTCAGTATAGGAACTCAGGTGAGCTTAACATTCCAATGTGTGTCCCACAAAAACAGCACCAGGAAAAAAATTCTCCGTTTTACAAATTTATTTTTTTATTTATTTTTGTCACATTTTGTTGGATATCAACCCTCAGTGCCCTAGGCTTCACAGAATAATTGACTCTTTCCTCCTCCCAGAGAAGCTTCCCATGCCCTTGCTAACATCCCTAATTTATTAAAGTGTATCTTCAACCTTTCCTTTGTGTTGGATATTAACCCTAAGTGCTTTAAACTTCATCAGTGAATTGTCCCCTTTATTCCTCCTAGAGAAGCTTAACAAGCTCTTGCTGGAAAACTTAATTTGGTTAAAGAACATCCTTAACCTTTCCCTTATATTTTACCTCTCATTGTCACAAATTTCCAAGTTAGTCTTGATTATTCATAAGCCAAAACTTTCTGGTAATTCTGAACTTTGTATTTGTACTGTTTTGTATTTGAAGTGCTCTATATAACTACCTGATTTTCTATCTCCCCTATAGCCTTTTCTATGTTTTACTATAGAGCAATGTTCTTTGGTTAAACACAGAAAGACCATTAATGCTATGCTCCTAATATTTGGGAATTGATTGATTCTAAGTTATATCTGCTCCTGGGTATAATTACTTGGTCATAATTACTTGAGTCAGGCTTCGGTTGTTGTAGTTCCTAACACCCCAAAAGGGAGGTTCCGCCGTGGGACTGGGATGGACCCGGGGCAGTGGCACAGCTACCTGGCATCGAAATGGGACATTGTAAAAGGCATACATGCATGGTTTTGATGCAAACTTTTACAACCTAAGAGACAGTACCCCCATTGGGAAGGACAAGCTCTACTGACCTGAGGACTTAGTCTGGGATTTATGGTAAAAGCCTTGCTTGCACTCAGAGCCCAGAGAACTAAGTGTTGGGATCTTTGACTCTTACTGTGTTTATCCAAACAACTGCATTTATTGATAACTTATACACTAGAGGGAAAGATAAAAAGCAATGTAGATGTCCCTTGGAGGCAGTGTCTTCTTGAGTTGATCTCTCCAAGAGAATTTCCTCTGTCAAATATTTATCTATGTAAATGACCAATCACACCTATGTCCTGACTTCAATCCCCCTTCAGATATTCTATAAACATGCTAGCAACTCTCCAATAAAGGGGCAATTTTTACCATCAACTATGTTCCCGCATCTCCCCATCCCTCTTTCTCTCTGTTGGGGAGCCCTGGGGAGGTGGGGAGGTGGGGAGCCAGCTCTGGGCCACAGAACACAAACACACGCATCGCAGTAGCAGCCCCAGTGGTTTACCTTGTGAACTCACACACTTGGTGATGTTCGGGTTACTTCTGGCTCTGCATTCAGGAAGTACTCCTGACAGTGTTTGGGGGACCCTATGGAATGTCAGGGAGGTTGGAACCTGGGTCAGCTGCATGCAAGACAAACACCCTACTCCTACTCTATCTCTCCATCTCCTCCACATCGCAAGAAATGCTAGGAGGAATTTCTGAGTGTAGACCCAGGAGTGAGCCCTGAGCATCACTAGGTGTGACTTCCCAACTAAAAGAAAAACTAAAATAAAATAGGCTGAACCTTGTGCAAAAAAATGAGATTCAAGAAAAAAAAGTCTCAGCACGCCAACCTTGTACTTACATTCCTACAGCTCTTGTTTAGTGGCAAAAGGCTACACTGAGTAGAGCAGAATCTCTGATGAGCTGTTCCTCACTGACGTCTTGCAAGCATGGGCATGGAGGAAGGGGGAAATGAAAAGTAAAAGGGGGAAGATATGTTTTTGTTATTTTGTGATTTTTTTCTTTTTTGGTGGGGGGCACACTTGGCTCTGCTCAGGGATCACTCCAGAGAGACTCAAGGTCCTGGAAGCATCAATTAAAATTATGTGGACAGGGGCTGGATTACTTGGACAGTGGGAAGGGATCATGCTTTGCACAGTGCTGAGGGCTGCCTGGGTTTGATCCCCTGCACCACTTAGGGTCCCCGAGGCCCACCAGGAGTGATCTCTGAGGACAGAGCTAGGAATAAGTTCTGAGTATATTATTTCGTTGCTACGTTTTGCACATCTTGGACATTTGTGTTTCTGTCACACGAATGCTGTGCAGATATTTTCTCCTGTTCATTGAGGGAGTGTTTTAATTTTGGCCGCCTTTCATTGGCAGTGCAGAAGTGTTTTAAGTTTGATGTACTCCTTCTGCTTTGACTTTCTTTTCCATGAAATTTAATTATCAAAGACATTTCTTTTTCTTTTCTTTTTAAAATTCATTTTCCAATCAAGACATTTAAAATAAAAGGCCCTCCCGTTGATCGTCGATTTGCTCGAGCGGGCCCAGTAACATCTCCATTGGAGACTTTGTTGTTACTGTGTCTGGCATATCCAATACTCTCGGTAGCTTGCCAGGCTCTCCGAGAGGGGCGGAGGAATCGAACTCGGGTCGGCCATGTTGGCCGCTTGTAAGGCGAACGCCCTACCCGCTGTGCTATCGCTCCAGCCCTTGGCCTTGCATGCAGCCAACATGGCCGACCCGAGTTCGATTCCTCCGCCCCTCTCGGAGAGCCCGGCAAGCTACCGAGAGTATTCGATATGCCAGACACAGTAACAACAAAGTCTCCAATGGAGACGTTACTGGGCCCGCTCGAGCAGTACACACTCAAGAGACCTTAAAATAAAAAAGCACCATAATTCCAAAGTTATTCAGTGTTGAGCTTTAGACATACAACATTACAGCACCAATCCGTGCATTAGTGCTAAGTTCTCCCCACCAATGGTCTCAGACTCCTGCCCATATCCCCTACCCACCTCCAGCCCTGCCCTCTGGACAAGCCGCTTTCTCGCTTTGGCTGTTACAGTTTAGGTAACTTGATTTCAGTGTTGTTGACACTGTCGTTAGGGAATTTGATTCTATCTTTCCTTAATAAAACCTGCATCTCCATTCCTGACCCCCATTCCTTCTCCTCTGTCTTTTCTCTCCCTCCCTTCCACATTTTTTCCTTTCTCCTCTCTCTATCCTGAGGCTAAGGTTGAATAGAGCATCCTCCTCTTTAAGACATTGCATTTCTTCATCCAGTTATTCTAAATGCCTCATACAAGTGGTATCATCCTGTGTTTATCCTTCTTCTGACTTGCTTCATTTAACAATCGTCAAAGACATTTCTAAAGTAGATATGATGGATATTATTATTATTAGCTTTTGAGGTCATATCTGGCGATTCTCAGGGGTTACTCCTGGCTCTGCAGTTTGGAATTACTCCTGGTAGTGCATGGGTGGACCATATGGGATACTGGGAATTTAACCCAGGTCAGCCACATAATAGGCAAACACCCTACCCTTATCAATCTGGTCCCATGATTCACTCTCAATGCTATACTTCCTAGATGTTTGGAGAAATTCATATTATTTATCCATCATTATAATCATAGAGGAACATCACTGACCTGAAACTTCTGTGTACAATCTCTTCATTCTTTCTTATTCCTTTATCACTAGCATCTTGATCACTTGATCACTTGATATACCATTACTCATTGATTCACTCGAGCAGGCGCCAGCAACCTCTCCATTCATCCCTGTCGCGTGCTAATGTAGCCCAATGGCTTCTGCTCATTCTATGACATGAAGAGGTTTAAATCAATCTTTCAGGGTCTTGACGAAGAAGTCTGACTATCTTATAGGTGGGCGGCCACGTGATCTTTTGACATCCCGTGGAATCCAGTCAAGTAATGGCTCTAGTCAGCGGTCATCTCCAAATCTCATTACGTGTCCAGCCCATCTGATTTTTGACGCCTTGGCAATTGATACATGGTCTCTGATTCTTGACTGTCGACAGAGGTCAGAATTTCGAATTATTTCTCTCATTTGAGTGAAGAGTGATACTCCAAGCATAGCTTTGATTTCTCTTTGGGAGACACGAATAGCGTTCTCATCATGTTTGAGAAGGGCCCAGGTCTCTGAGGTGTATGTTAATACAGGAATAACAGTGGAATCGAAGAGATGTGCCCGGAACCAGAGGTTCTTTGTCCTCTTAGCTATTTTTTGATGTTCTTGAAGGCGTTCCAAGCCTCTCTCTTTCTCCTGCGCAACTCAGATGTCAGGTCATTAGTCATGTTGACTTCTCGACCTAGGTACACATAACTGTTGCATTCGGAGACATTTATCCCATTGAGAGTGAATGGAACGCCTGGAGCGAGACCATTTCTCATAAACATTGTCTTTGTTAGATTCAGCTGTAGTCCGACCCTTCCACGGACTACATTTGTACCACTTGGCTGATGTTTGGTGTTATAATAACTATGTCATGAGTGAAGCGGAGGTGGTATAGTTATCGACCGTCTATCTTCACTCCCATTCCTTCCTATTCCAGTCGTCGCATGACGTTCTCAAGGGTGGCACTGAAGAGTTTCGGTGAAATAGTATCACCCTGCATAACCCCTCTCTTGACATCAATGATCACCTCCCTGTGGAATGGTGAGATCCTGGTAGTGAATCCGCAATGCAGCTCACGGAGGATCCTGATGTATTGACTCTGAACACCCTGTTTGACTAGGGCCTCGATGACCACTTCAGTCTCAAGAGAATCAAAGACCTTCTTTAAATCAATGAACATTATTTAGGACAGCATCGTAAACTCCAGAGAAACCTCAGTGAGCTTGGTTATCACGTGGATATCGTCGATTGTGCTAAATCCTTTTCGGAAGCCAGCTTGCTCGCATGGTTGTTCTTCATCTAGTGTTCCACTAATCCTATTCAGGATGACTTGAGTGAACAGCTTATAGACGACAGACAATAGGCAGATCGGGCGATAGCTGCCAATGTCGTGGATGTCTCCCTTCTTGTACAGTAGTACAGTCCTGCTGGTTTTCCATTGGGACGGAAACTTGCATTCAGACAGGTAGTGTATAAAGAGCTGAGCCAGTGTATTGATGAGTACTGATTGCAGGTTCTTCAGGTGTTTAGGTCTGACCTTGTCTGGGCCACGTCCTGTTTGATTCTTTAGCATCTATTGGTATTTTTTTCCATGGGGCCACACACATATTGATAGTAGGTCACTGACTTAAAGACACAGCCTCTAACAAGAGGAAAACAGTGCTTCTGTCTCTGAGATCTAGAAGGATCCTTTGGGGTCAGGCAGAAAAAAATCAAAAAAGCTAAACTGCCTTGGGGCCTGCAGTTGGGAAAATAGGACCAGGTGCCTCCTGGGTAAAGCGATCTTTCTCTAATTTTATTTAATCTAAATTAACAACTCTCAAGTTAGTTGAATGGTCAGTGATTGGTCAGTGGTGCGGGAACTGGATAGTAGTTATGATAGAGGAGGGTCCATTATGACAACACTAGTTGGAAATGATCACTCTGGACAAGAGCTGAGTGTTGAAAGCTGATAAAGGGACATACATGATAACATCCCGCATCTGTATTGCAAGCCATAATGCCTAAAATGAGAAAGAGAAAGAGAGAGAAAAAAGAGAGAGAGAAAGAGTAGAGAGGTACCTGCTATAGAGACAGGTTGGGGTTGGGCGTGACTTGAAGATGTGAGAGGGAAACTGAGGGCCCTGGTGTTGGGAAATTACACTGGTGGGAGGGATGAGTGTTGGAATTTTGTATGGTTGAAACACAATCATGAACAATTTTGTAATGGTCTAATGCATGCTGATTCAATAAAAATATAAATAATTCATAAATTTTGACCCCAGTTCTAACCACAGCAATGTGAACACATTGCCACTTTTACTGAATACGATCTGTGACTGTAATTGAAAATGTGGAATGGAAACCATATTACCCCTCAGAGACAAGTTTCACTGTAGAAAAAAAAACAAATTATCGTCTTATGGAGGGTAAATGAAGTTTCCATTTAAAATCCTACTTAATAGGGTTTGGAGTGATAGTACAGCAGGTAGGGTAGTTGCCTTACATGCAACTAATCTGAGCATAATTCTGAGCATCCCCTATGATCCACTGAGCCCTTCCAGGAGTATTTCCTGAGTACTGCCAGGAGAGCCTCAAAACAAAAGAAAAATCCAAAGTATTATTACCACACCATTTAAAGCATGCAGTGAGTTTACTGTATGTAGGTACTTAGATAGTGCATTTACAGAGGGGGATCCAGCCAACAGGCTTCTGGGTCCTGCTTTGGGACCAAACACTGGACTTCTCTACTGCCTTGCCTCATTGCCAGGGGAAAGAGAACAGGTTTATAAGACCTTGTCGACACACCCGTAACCAAGAGACAATTTAAACTGAGCAAAATACCACAATATATTGAAAAATACATAACTTCTCAGTCACTCCAGTAAAATACCTTAATCTTCCTGAGTATTATATTGAGGGTATTATTACACAACATGCCCAGAGCTATGAGCTTCATACAAACACTTTTTATTTGTCTCAAGAGATTTCAAGATCAAAACACAATCATGAAAGTTTGTAAGTCTGTAACTGTGTCTCATGGTGATTTGTTAAAATAAAAAAAATTTAAAGATTTTGAGATAAAAGAAAACAAAGATGAGGCGTTCTATGTGTTAGTTTGAATGTAAAATTCCGGTAACTGTCAGTCATGTTTTGTTTTGTTTGCCTTCATCCGTGAACCATAAGTACTAAGGAAAGGCAGGGGTGTCTGAGATTCTTTATATTTGAGCGACAATCACTGGGTTTGGGGGAGCCACGTTTGTAATGGGTACATCAAAATTCACCGTGCCTGGTGCCAAGTTCAAAGTCATGGGCTGGCCACACGCAGGGCAAGTTTTATAGAAAGTTTCTCAATTAGGAAGTGCTAACCCTTGCCCCACAAATAGAAATGTGGCAGGTGGATCTTATGAAAACCTGGACAGATCTCTTGTTGGCTAAACTTAAACTTCAAATATCCTAAGATTGATCTTAATTCCTAAAACTTTGATATATAGGTTCCACTGAGGCCTTCTAATGAATTCGAGCTAAGGTTTGGGTATTTGTCCTGGGTTTTGCAAAACATGCGGAAAAGCTTATAAACAGGCACTGGACGACTAGCTCCGGTGATGAAGCACAGGATCTGTAGCCTAATGGTCAGCATCTAATGATGGGGAAGAGAAGCTGCTGACTGGAGCCAGCTCCAGTGTCAGTTGGTGGCAGAAGCACAAAGGTCTCCTGGCTAAGGAGCACACGCCTTTGAGCCCGCCCCCAGAAACCGGTGGCTCTGGGCCTTAGCAACAGCCAATGAGAGAGGAGCTGGGCAAAACATGGACCAATAGGAGGCGAATCCATAGGTATGTCCCGGTAGGGTTTGGCTCATTGCCAGCAAATGAGAGAGAAGTGGGGCAAAACATGGACCAATAGGAGGTGTGTCCATAGGTATTCCCCGTCCCTGGAACAGGGTTTGGCTCATTGCCTGCCTCAGCATCCAAGTGGTCAGTCGTGGACTCTGATATGCTAGGATGAGGTCTAGGAAATTGCACTGGGGATCCCGAGCTTCCCAAGAATCCCAAGAATCTTCAGATGACAGGTGAGTAGGATGGGGGGCTGCACTCGCCTAGACTGGGCCACGGAGGAAGGGACTGGGGGGAGGGAGGGACCTCACCTCATTAAGAGGGTCCCACTGGCAGGTGGTGGATTAAGTCCTGGGGGATGAGTTGGATTTGATGGCTGGTGACCAGCGTGGTGCGGACCCGGTTGGTAGAGGCATCTATACTGCTGACATCATTTATTGGGTGCAGATATTCCTTGAGAAACTTTTGGGGAGTTTCCTTCTGACAGCTCCTCACCCTGCTCTCCATGTCCCACTAGAGCCAACCTTGGGTCAGGGTCAGAGGTGTGTGTGTATGAAATTTCTTTGCTGTGGGGGCAGGTGCCAGATTTGGAACTGATAACCCAAAGTGAAACACCCATTTCTTGCCTGCCCAGCAATTATATTTTTTAAAAATTTATTTTAATTAAATTTGGGGGGGTAATTTTTTGTCACGCTCAATAGCACAGCGGTAGGGCATTTGCCTAGCATGCAGCCAGCCTGGCTGAGCAGGGTTCGATTCCTCCATCCCTCTCAGAGAGCCCGGCCAGCTACTGAGAGTATCTCCCCATCACGGCAAAGCCTGTCAAGCTACCCGTGATGTATTCAATATGCCAAACACAGTCAATTTCTTTTTTATGACGACTTCAATGAGGGGGAGGGGAGGGGAATTGAGTGACATCATATTAAAACGCTGTCCGTTTCTGAGAATTTAAGTTGGGTTATTTTTAACTTATGATGTAACTTGGCCGTGATTCTGGAGCCCAGACCTAACCTGCTTCCCCACTCTAGTGCGTTCATCTCAACGTTCTATATTTGATTCGGGGTGTCTCGATTTAAGGGAAACAGTGTATCTTGTATCTTCATTTGGCTCAAGTGGAGAAGCTTCAATTTATGCTATTTCAACTGTAGCAAATACATTCTTCACATCTAAGATGAACACCGATAACTTGGTTTATGTTTGAATTTGAAATGGTTTCAAAGCGTTGCCACAAGCCAGGGCAACATCTCAAAGGGCTGGGGGACGTACCAAGCTGGCAAAAGACCCCAAGTTTGAACACGGGCTCCCTTTGTTACCCCCTCCCCGCGTCTGCCTCGCTGGGTGTGAAGTCAGCAGCAACAACCCTGGTAGCCCCCAACACTGAAGTTGAACACTGAACTGCACCCCAAACCTTTGGGCCTGCATCTGGGCAGTTTTCCAGAGAGGGGGACCCTGTCAGGCACCTCTGTAGAGCTCCTCGCCAGTCTCCAGGAACTGATCAAAATAAAATAAGCTTACAGAAAGGCCCAGGGTAGAGAATACTTACTTATTTCAAGCATTTAGTGTCACAAAACCACCAGTGTGACTGTCGTTCCACCAACATCTCCATTTTCCCTCCCAATCCCAATCTATCCCTTTTGGCACATAACAAATTTACTTTGTATTGTTTATTCCAACAAAACTTTGAGAACTACAAATAGAAGCATCAGAAAATAAATCAGCAAGGACTAATTAGTACACATCTGAGTCTTTTAAAAATTTTGTTTGTTCATTTAAATTTTTGTTTTAATTTTATAAGGTAGTTGACAATATTTGACAACTGCTTTCTATTTGAGAATTACACTTAATATTTGAACACCAATTCCACCACCATTGTAACTTCCCACCAACATAATTTAGATATGTCCATCCTAACCCCAACCCCTGCCCCAGAGCAGAAATGAAATAACATATTTTGTATTGTTTTTTATAAAAAAAAAACTGCTGAAAATCCTACCAAAAAGTATCCTTAGAGAAAAGAGTGTGAAGATTGATGTATTTCAACCAGGGACCATTAAGCCCTTCTGTAAGAGATAACATGTTGTTAAAGGCTTAGCCTTCTGTGCATATACATATATATGCATATATATATATATCTATAAAGAAATATTTCCCTCTAAGATCGGTTGCCTCCTACTTTGAATCCCATCAAATGCGGTGCGGTATTCTTGGAGTATGGGTAGGGTGTGTCCTATGAAGCATCACACAGCTGTGAATGTGGCCACGCAGTCCAGGAATAGGTTCACTCATGGGTGAGGCATGACATGAGCATATGGAGTGAAACAGATCTGTGCGGGGTCTGAAAGCATTATTATGGTGAGTGTCATGTTATGATCACTTCCAGTAGAGAAAGACGTGCGGAGAAGGCAATGTGATCTGGATGGTGACCAATGATGAGATTATCTGGCATCAGTCGCAGTTGGCTTATGGGCATGACTGTTGAGTTGCTGGAGACAGGGGGATATGGCCAGAGGATCTCTATTCCAGTTCCCATTAAACCCAGATTTCTCAGTGACAAAATCCTGCATACCTGGGTTTTCTGGGGATTCAATCATGGGAGAGGCTCAGTCCAAATGTATGGAGAGCGGCCATGAGCATGACCGTGGTTGAGTTCTGGAGGTTTTCGGCTGCCGGGACTGGGTGGGTCTCTTGGGGCGTGGAGGGGTTTCTCCCAACCCCTCTGGGACACCCAGGGTGAAACAGCCTGGCTCAGGGTCCGGTGGCATAGTTATGTCAAGTGTCATGTTATGCTCCCCTCCAGGAGAGAAGGACATGCGACTCTGGATGGTGGCCGATGATGAGATTATCTGTCGCCAACCAGAGGTGGCTTATGGGTGTGACTGCTGAGTTGCTGGAGATAAGGAGATATGGGCAGAGGATCTATTGAGGAATTTTTGATATTTTGGTTGGGTGAGGCCATGGCACGAGTCATTTTTCATGGCAGAGTGTATCCAATTCTCATTGAATGAGGAGGACAGAATGAGTGGAGGAAAAGCAGATTAATTGTAGTATCTGTGGAACATATCAATCCATGATCACACATGTTTTTATTTATTAATATTCTTATTAATTTTTTAAAAAATGAATCACCATGAGAAAGAGCATTACAAAGCTGTTCATGATTGGGTTTCAGTCATACAATGTTCTAAAACCCATCCCTCCACTAGTATAATTTCCCAGCATCAGTGTTCCCAGTTTACCTCCCACCCCATACAAGTCACACGCCCCCACCCCAGCCTGCCTCTATGGTAGACACCTCTCTGTGTCTCATTCTTTTTATCGTATTTTAGGCATTATGGTTTGCTATACAGATGCTGAAAAGTTATGTATATCCCTTTACCGACTTTCAACACTCACTCAGTTCTTGTCCAGAGTGATCATTTCCAACTATGCTGTCATGATGAATCCTCCTCTATCTTAACTACCCTCTACCCCCACACCCTTGTTGTAATTTCCAACCATTCACCAGTCCATGTGGCCCCTGTTTCCACTGGCCTCGGATATTAGATTATTTTAAAATTGTTCAAATTTTATAAAGTGGTTCACAATATTTGATTACATTTAATATTCAAACAACAATTCCACCACAATTACACATTCCCACCAACATATTTTGGAAGGTTCCATCCCAAACCCCAACCCCTGCCCCAAAGCAGAACTGAAATAATATATTTTGTATTGTTTGTTATGAAAAACCAGTGAACATGATACAGAAACTTTCCTTAGAGGAAAGAATGTGAGGATTGTTGTATTTCACCCACAGGCAATTAAGTTCTTCTACAAGAGATCATTCACATGTTGTTAAAGGCTGAGCCTTGTGTGATGTGATATATGTATGTATACATATATATATATATATTTATCTATGAAAAAAATTTCCCTCTAAGATTGGTAAGATTGGTTGCTTCTTACTTGAACACCATCAAATGTAGCGTGGTACTTTTGGAGTTTGAGTGGTGTGTGGTATGAAGTGTGGCCATATGAAGTGTGAATGCAAATGTTGCTGTGCGGTCCAGGAATAAGTTCACTTGTGGGTGAGGCTCAGCCAGATTGTGTGGAGAGTGGCCATGAGCATGGTGGCGGTTGAGTTCTGGAGGTTTTTGGTTGCCAGGGCTGGGTCCCTTGAGGTGGGAAGGGGTCTCAACAGGTCGCCCTCTGGGGTTCCCCAAGTGAAACAGCCTGGCACGGGGTCCAGCGGCATGGTTATGGCAAGTGTCATGTTCTGCTCCCTTCTGGTAGAGAAGCACATGTGACTCTGGATGGTGGCCAATGATGAGATTATCTGGCACCAGCCAGAGGTGGTTTATGGGTGTGACTGCTGTTTCTGGAAACGGGGATACGGGTGAAGGTCCCCATTCCTGGTTCCATCAAACCTTGAGTTCTCTGTCACAAAGTCCCGCATACCTGGGTTTTCTGGGGATCCAGTCATACATGAGGCTTTACCCGAGTGTACGGAGAGTGACTGTGAGCAGGGTAGAGAGAATTTCTTGGACCAATTAGAATTATTTTATATGAGCAAGACTATTGAAAATCCTTTAACTTTGCAATTCTTTTATGACTTGTGTTATCAGAATGATAGTTTTCTTTGGAGGTTTCAATTATTAACCAACGTAGATCCTTCATCAACAGTGAATCAAGACATCTATTTATATTTTTCAACGTGTATCTTCTTTCTTGCTTTATTATTCTATTGCAGATATAATGGAATAAATTGAGCTTATGATACTTGATATGTTCATACTTATGTCCATATTCAGGGATCACTCCTTCTGGGGCTCAGGTGATATGTTGTACCAGGGATCGAACCCAGGACAGCTGTCTACAAGGCAAGTATCCTCCCGGTGGTGTTATTGCTCCAAGCCTTTTCCTATGCTATTTTGAAAACATTGTTTATTACTTACATGCATATTTTGTACTTCATTTAATAATTGACTGAAACGAATTCTTCTTTAAATAATACGGTGCTCCTTTTCCTCATGACTGTTCCTACATTAGAAATGTTGTGCAACATTTACTTCTATCTAGCTGAAAAATTACATCACCTCAAATAAAAAAATGAGTTTATTCCTTTTCCTATTTACAATCTTTTCTTTCTTTGACACAGCTGGTGATGCTCAAGGTTTCTCCTGGCGCTGCACTCAGGAATTACTGCTTCCAGTGCCCAGGGAACCATAGGGGATGCCAGAAATTGTACCTGAGCTGGCTTCATGCAAAGCAAATGTCTAGCACTGCACTATGACTTCAACCCGAATGGCGAATTTCTATATTGTGAGCAGAGTCAGAATGTGTGAGGAAGGCCACAACCAGAGTGAGAAGTGAGGATTAACGAATGTCAGAGGGTGAGGGGGATGAGTACTGAAAATAGCTTTCCTGAGCATCACACCACCAAAATGGAGCAGGAGTGGGTTAGGCAGTGCCAGAGATCACAATCTGTGGAGGGAAGACAGTGATTTGGGCTCAAAAACTTTTCAGTGACAGAGGTCGTAGGTGTATGAATAATGTTTCAAAATGAGTGACTGAGAATCAACTGGAAATAGGCTCATGATCAAAGGGAACATTCCAGTCCTCAGGAATGTTTTTAAGGGCCAGCAAGGAGAGAGACTCACACGTTCAACAACGTTTTTTTTTTTTTTTTGGTGTGTGTTTTTAGTTGAATCACTGTGAGATATAGATACAAGCACCTTTGCACTGCGTCAAGACTCACTCCTGGCAGTGCTTGGGGGACCTGTGGGATCCTGGGATAAAATCCAGGTCAGTGGCATGTACGGCCAGCGCCCTCCCCTCTGTGCCGTCACATTGAGCCTTCCCCCGGCTCCTGAGACAAGCCCTTATACCCGAATAGGCACATTTGTGTCCTAGGCTTGCTCTACTTGTGACCAACGTGATCTCTCTAGCATCTCTCCCTCTCTCTCTCTCTCTCTCTCTCTCTCTCTCTCTCTCTCTCTCTCTCTCTTTCTCTCTCTCTCTCCTTCCTGAGAGTGTCCATATAAAACCTTTTTTTGTTTTAAAAAGAACAAACAAATGTGAGGCCAGAGAGCTAGTTCAGAGGGGAGGTGCTTGCCTTGCATGCAGCTGGTCCTGGTTGGATCCCCAGTCCTCCGAAGGGTCCCTCAGACCAGCCAGGAGTGATCCCTGAGCATTGCCAGGTATGACCTGCAAACAAAATTAATACTAATGATAATTATTAGTCTTCAGATCACATGTAGCAATGCTCAGGGATCACTCGTGGCAGGGCTCTGGGAAACCTCTGAGATACTAGGGATGGAACCCGGGTCAGTTGTGTACAAGGCAGGAGTCTCCAGTATAATCTAGCCCCCGAAGGCAAGAGGGGGATGATGGGTGGTGACAAACTTAGGGAAGTGGCCCCAAGGGAGCTTAGTTATATTGTCATTGTTGGGTGTACTCAGCTTCACTGGGGACATCTGAGAGACAGTGTGATGCAGACAGCACTTGGGAATTGCTCCACATCAGCATAGAGCGGGCCAAGAACTAGGGGCATTTGCCCACAAGCTCCATCTGTCCATCATTGCTTGAAGAGTGTGTGCTGCATCGAACCTTTCCTGAAGCCCACTAGCACGATGGGAGACCCAGACGCCTCCAGTTTCCAGCCTGGGATGACAAGGCCACAAGGGCCAGGGCAGGGTCTGGAGAGGTAGTTCAGGAGGTGGGGCACATGCCTTGCACGTGCAAATACTGAGTTTTGTCCATGGAACCACATGCCCCCCACACACAGGTATTACACTGGAGGCCTTCAGCACCTCAAGGTCTGAACAACCAATTCTCACCAGGAGGGGCCCACAAACTCCTTAGCATTGCATAGGAATTGACCCACCTCATAAAAATCATGATGGTAGGAGGCAGCCAAAACCTGTGTTCCACTGACTCCCTGTGTCCCCCAGGTGAAACTGGCCTCATGGTCCAGGGAGAAGCCAGGAAGCTGGTACAGCTCCTTCCGTCGAGGGAAGAAGGTCAGTCATGTCATTGGAACTCGGGCAGGTTGGGAAGAGAGACTGGCTTGTGGGAGAGGGCGGGGAACCCATAGACATGGTGGCAGCTTGGGGGCCCTATGTGCTGGAAGGACCCAAAGGTCTGGGGACAAGGTGCAAACTGACTGAGGCTTGAGTAATGACTGGGGTCAGTGACTGGGAGAACAGGGACAAGTGTGCCAGCTGCTGGAACAGACTCTGCTGAAGCTCAGAGCCAGAGAGGCTCAACTGGATTTTTAAAAATTGTGTGTGTGTGTTTGTGTGTGTGTGTGTGAAGCAAGATAGTTTTCTTTTTTCTTTTCCTTTTTGGGCTACAGCAAGCAATACGCAGGGCTGACTGCTGGCTCTCTGTCCTGGAATTATTCCTGGCTGTGCTCAGGGAAACACTATGAGATGCCAGGAATTGAACTCTGGTCTGCTGTGTGCCCTACCTGCTATATCATCATTCGGGCTCCAATAAGATAGTTTTTATAGTAAATTACTTAGAAAGTTTGAGAGAGAAGCACACGCTGGGGAGAGAGCACAGGCGTCTCCAGAGGGAAAAAAATTTCAGCCGGGCCCCAGCGATGTCCAACTGGGACACACTGACTTGCACACATCAACCGGAGTTTGATCTCGGGCACCCCATAGTGCCCCCCGAGGCGTGACTGGAATGAGCCCTCAGCACTTCCAGATGTGGAAAAAGAAAACCAAGTGCAACCAGGAGGAAGAACCAGGGCTGGCCGGCCTGCCCCTGGTGGCCCACTCTCCCTGGACTCCTGCCTGGGCAGTTCTCCTAAGTGGACACGATCGGTGCCCCAGTGAGCACGTGCAGCTCACCTTCCTGTCCCTGCTGACGGCAGACCTTTGCCTACCTGTGCCAGAACTAGGCCACCAGGCTGAGGCCACTGGGGGCCAGGGCCACGAGCTGCACTTGCGGGGGTCTGTGGGCCAGGAGCTGGGCTCAACCAGATGGCGGTGGCCGCACTCCGGTCCCCCAGGACCACTGGTGGATCCGTGGAGCAGGCGGTGGGAGCACACATCGGGGTCCCTACACCCGCTAGCCATGCCCCTGACAAGCCCTGCCCACACCCCCTCAGTTCTGGGGGGGCCAGGCAGAGACCCTGCTGGCATTCAGTGCTCCCAGGGATGGATCCTGTCGCTGCTCAATATGGCAGCTGCTGAATTCAGACAGCCAGACCAGAAGTTCGGCTTCCAACAGGAGCTCTCTGCTTCAGTAGCTGAGAGAGTCGGGGGTCGCGGAGGTGAAGGGGGTACAGATGGGACACCCCCACGGGGGCACTAATGGTGATGAGGCCTCTAACTGACCCATTTATCTTCTCCTGCAACTGCTTCATGGTCAGACAAAAGGAATTTCCTTCCTTCTTCAGCCTCCCGGGGGACCCCCAAGCCTCTCCCCTCCTCTCTTGGGGGGGCACAGTGGAAGTTTAGCTGGAAGTTTAGCACCTCTGCACCACATACAAAGACTTTCAGGTTCAGAGCTGATACAGCCCTCCTAAACCTGTCTCCCGTCCTGTTCCCCCAAATCTCTGGTGCTTCTGGACCTCCTTGTTGACCACTGGATTCCCTCCTGTTCCAGGTAGACTGCTCATTGGCTTCCCCAGAAATTTCTCGGAGAAGGGCAGGTGGGGGGGTCCCCGAGTGTGGGAACCAAAGTCAGACTCCAGACAATGTAGGGCCCCCTGGACGAGTTGTGTGCCCTCCCACCTCAGCCCAACTCCAGAAGCTGCCTAACCTCTGCCTCCGAACCCTCCCCTGAATCATATAGCCAGAAATGGAGGTGTGGACCAGGTGGGGTGGATTGGGGGTTGAGGGATACATGTGCCAAGAGCAGGCCACCTCTGGTGGATTCGACTCGCCAAGGGCTGGAGGGGATGAGAGTCCAGCAACTTCCGGCCCTGCAGAGCCCTGCTGGACCTCAGGTCAGAGAATAAACTGGTGAACTGTGTCCGGGTGTCTATGCTGCCTGGGGCTCGCCCCTATCACCCTCTGCATGGAGAGACACCCAGTGGCTTGTTCAGCAGAGCCAGCTTGCCCGAGTGCGAACAGTGTGACACAGGAGAGGCTTGCCTTCCTGCAGTATGATATCTACAACCAACTCGGATTTAAGGGTCTCAAGACCCCATGTGCCCATATCACAGCCCCCCACATTGCTGATAGTGCCATCTTCCGTCCTGAGTTTTGGGGTTCCTATACACAGAGAAGTACCACGTCTTCTGTTCTCTGTGGAGGAGGTTTGCAGAGGCCAGATTCAACTCTTGCATTTCCAAATGTGTGGGGTGAAGGTAACAGTCATCAGAGGAACTAGGGTATGTTAAGAAGAATTTTAATGAACACAGGAATAATGAGCCTAAGACTGGGCAATCCCTTTCCCTGGAAATTCTAAATACATCACTTCTGTCAGGGAATTTTGTTTTGCTTTTTTGGTAACACCCAGCAATGCTCAAGGGTTACTCCAGGCTCTGCACTCAGAAATTACTCCTGATGGTACTTGGGGGACCATATGGGATGCCGGGGATTAGACACGGGTTGACTGAAGAGGCCCTCCCGTTGATCATCGATTTGCTCGAGCGGGCCCAGTAACGTCTCCATTGGAGACTTTGTTGTTACTGTGTCTGGCATATCGAATACTCTCAGTAGCTTGCCGGGCTCTTTGAGAGGGGCGGAGGAATCGAACTCGGGTCGGCCATGTTGGCTGCGTGCAAGGCAGACGCCCTACCCGCTGTGCTATCGCTCCAGCCCTCAAGGCAAATATCCTACCAGCTATACTATAGCTCTGGCATCAAAGGTTTTTTGGGGGCCTGCTTTGGTGTGTGCCCACAGGGTTCTGGGGACAATTGAGTACCTGGGATTGAACGTGGTTGATTACAAGCAGGGTGAGCTTATTTTGTCATTGTTCTATTCACTTTGAACAAGAAAAGTTATAAGCCGTCTTTGCTCTGTCTGTGACCCAACTCATTGAAAGGTTTCCAGTTATAGTCAACCTCATGTGCAATCACCCCGTGTTCTGAGGATGCCCCAACACTCTTCAACAAAGAATAGGGGTCAGTGATACAGCAAGATACAGCTCAGAACCCACCGAATCTTCCATCAAGGGACTGAGGCTGCTTTGGTTTTATTTAATTTCTTCATGGTTTGGGGGACACAAATCCGGCAGTGCGCAGAGGTTCTCCTGAAGCTGCATTCAGAAATCACTCCGGCATGATGGTGGGGCTGCATGGAGATTCAGAGAAAGAACCAGGGACCTGTGACTGCAAGCCAAGAGCACGAACCGCTCTGCTGCCACTGCAGCAACTCAAGCAGCTGCTTGATCCTTAATGATCCTATACCTAACATTGAAGCAAAGAAATGGGCTGAAATCTTAAGCGTGGAAAAAATCGGGCCGCGGTAATTCCACCGAAACGCCAAGAGATGGCGCTGTGGACGTTTCTGTTCCTCTCCGGGCTGGTTTCTAATAATTTTACACCCTTGTGTTTGCTTCAGTGTTCAGTATGGGGTAATTAAGGACCAAGGAAGCCACTTCCACAGGTGCAGCGGTAGGGGAGGCTGTGGTTGCTTGTCTTTCACTTGAGTAATTTGGGTTCGATTCCAGCCTTCAGATATTTGTGGGTTGGATAGCTGAATCTCCTTGGGGGTCGACTGGTTTGCCCTAGCTTTGTCTCTGAACCTAGAGGGGTGCAGAGGATTGAACTGATCCTTTAATGAGCAAAGCACGGTGATTTCCTTATATGTTTTCTTCTTTTCTCTCTGTACAAGAAAAGTTTTGAACACACCTTGTGATGCCTGTGACCGAGCCCTTTGAATGTTTCTTGTTATGGGCAACCCACACCCTATCACCCCACATTATCAGGGTACTCTAACCGTCTTCCACACCAACGTGGGGAATGGAAGATTATACAATTCTGGCAAACTCAACTCGCAGTGAGAGAGTTCGCCATCAAGGAACTGAAGTCCTATGTTTTACTTTTCTTTCTTGTTCATTCCTTTATGGTTGTGGCCACACCCGGGTATGCTCAGGGCCTTCTCCTGGCTCTGCACGCAGTAATCACTATAGACATGACTGAAGAACTGCAGGGGAAGTCTGACTATGCCTGGGTCCTATGGATGCAAGGCAAAATCCCTATCCTCTCTGCTCCCGTTGCAGTGGCCCAAGCTGCGTGCTGGATCCTTAATGACCTCATACTTAACATTTAAGCAAAGAGAAGTGCTGAGAATCTTAAACGCGGGAAAAATTGGACCACGGAAGTTAGGCTGAAACGCCACGAGATGGAGTTGTGGGTGTTTCCGTCCCTCTCCAGGCCCGTTTCTCTAAGAATTTTCCACCCTTAGATTTGATTTTGTGTTAAATATGGGGTGATTAAAAGATCAAGCACGGAGCTTCAAAGGGGCAGTGTTAGGAGAGCCTTGATGGTGCTAGTCTTTCACACAGGTGGCCAGCATTCGATTCCCACCTTCAGATCTTATGGGGTACATAGCTGAATCACCTTGTGGGTTGAGTGGGCTGCTCCATCTTTGCATCTGGACCACGAGGGGTGCAGAGGATTGAACCTGACATGGGCAGAGCAAGGCAAAGCTGCAAGGCTGGAGCAATAGCAAAGCAGATAAGGCATTTGCCTGGCATGCGGCCAACATGGCTGACCTGAGTTTGATTCCTCCACTCCTCTCGGCAAGCTACCGAGAGTATCTCGCACACAGGGCAAAGCCTGTTAATCTACCCGTCACATATTCGATATGCCAAACACAGTAACAAGTCTCACAATGTTACAGGGCCCGCTAGAGCAAATCCATGAACAATGGGAGAACAGTGACAGTGACACTCTGAGCTAAAAAACATCTGAAGCTACTTTGTTACGTCTTTGACAAAACCATTTAGAAATATTTCCTGCTATGGGCAACGCACACCTCATCACCCCATGTTCTGAGTGTACACAAACCTCTTATACGAGGAAGAGGCAGCATGGATACAGCAAGATACAGCTCAGAAACACCCACGTTGGGATGAGGGAATCCTCTACTGAGGCTGTTTTGTTTTTATTTGGTTTGTTCCTGGTTTGGGGGCCATAAATCGAGCAACGTGCAGAAGGTCTCCTGACTCAGGAAGCATTCCAGCATGAGGGTGAGGCTGTATGGAGAGCCAAAGATTGTGAGTCCTTTCTTTCATTTGGGTAACCTGGGTCCGATTCCAGCCTCCATATCTTGTGGGGTACATAATAAACAGTGCTCCTCTCCCACAGTCCAGGGGCTTCTCACCTGGGGCAGTCTGGAACCATGGACTGAGCAGAACAGTTTCCGAGAAGCTTTACCCAGGGGAGTGCTACCCTGCAGTGTGGGAGCTCACTTCCTTCTAGTCGCCCACAGAAGATATCCCACCTGTCTTGGCATCCTCATGGGGCTGAGGGCATAACTGCTCACTCGAGCATTTGTCACAGTGCGCATGATCAGAAAAATTCCACCTGGGCTGGCTGCTACCCTAAAGAATAGCAGAGAAGGATTCCAATGACTGTGCTGTGCCTGAGAGCTCCTTGTCCAGAAAATTCTAGACCTGCAGGTTGGGTTCGAACATTTACCCAACCCGACTGCAATTTGGGCATGTGGATGGATTTTCCAAGCAGCGACCTAACGTTTCAGCAAGATGGACAAGCAAAATACACCAACGGCAGGTCACATAGCTGTGTAATTTTTTTCCAACTCAAAGAACAGACACAGTAAGTGGAAGTAACTCCCTCTGCAGAAAATTGAAGCAGCATTTTAGAGTGAAAATAAAAGGGGCCTGAGACATGCACATAAATCCACACATAACATTATGTGAATGTAAGACTGTATGACCGAGAAGGCGAGGCTCTCCAGAGCAGGAAGGACAAAACAGGGGAAAAGCAATTCCTGGAGCCCAAGTCACTGTAGTTTCTAGTGCGCAAATGGGGCCAGCGTACCCTAGGGTGTTCTGATGCCCATCAGTTGGGAATCCAGAGCACAGAGTCAAGAGGATGGCTGAGTACAAAAACAATGCAAAAGAAAAAGAAGCAGCAGTTTGGCGTAACAGGACAGCTGTTCCAGGGACTGCGTGTAGGACTGGTGATCCCCGCCATCCCATATGGTCCCACAAACACTGCCAGGGACAATGCCAGAGTGCAGCACAAAGAATGATTGCAAGAATCCTTTGCTCTGCCATCCGAAATAAAACAGAAAACCCAAGACAAAATCTTTGGTCCTCCAGCATCCCATTGGTCACCTAGACATGTCAGGAATGATCATTGAGCACTGAGCTTTGAGTACTCCTCATGCACCGCTGGGTCGCTCCCAAAGCCAAACATGGGGCATTCGATCGGAAGTCTCATCTTGGAATCCGTCCTAAAGAAACTCAAAACAGATTGCCCAGGAAGCCTGGGTTCTCCTGGCACTACCTCATGCCATTCTGTCCCTCTACTCCTACATTTGGACGGTTTATCAGAATCCGAGTCACCATCTTCTCCTGCCATGTTGTTCTGAGGATCAGCAGGAGGCTCTGTGCAAAGTCCTGGAGAAGTCAGAACAGTGAGCACTAGAGAGGAGCACCTCCTCCCACCCGTGAGCTCAGACCAGCCACAACCTCACAATCCCACCTCAGGGAAACAATGGCAGAAGCTCCTGTCTCAGCTGGGGATGCAAATATTGTTGGCATCTGTGCTGCACTTCAGGGTAGGAGCTCAGGCCCAGGCTACAGGGGAGGAAACGATAGCCTTCACTGATCCCCGGATTCCTCCTTGGATTGCACAAGAAAATCCCTATAGGCTCATCCAGTGGCTGACTCTGAGTTCCGTTACTCCTGAGTACCAGTGCTCCTGCAGCTGGAAGCAGTGCTTCCCCCTGGGAACTATAGCCTGGATGTGGCTCTGCCATGGGGAAAGCCACAGGGACATGGAGTGGACAAAGCTTCAGCCACTCTCTTGCAGAAGGGACAAGAACATGCACCTGGGAACTCTGTCCCAGGGACCGAGATCACTTCTGGGTACAGTTGGGTCAGAGGCACAGCCCTGCTCTGTCCCACTGGAGCTCTTATTGGTCCTGATTTACTCTAACCCTGAAACGGCACATTTGCGTGAGCCTCAGCCAACAGTTGCTCCTGTTGTGCAAGAATACATTGGAAAATCACGCAAACAGTCGTTTGTATAGCAAAATAATTCAAATAATGAGGGTTTTTACTAAGGACCATACTATGAACTGTCAGAAATTAAGACCTAAGTACTGTAGA